>NC_053170.1:58779845-59084012 GCF_016835505.1 Polypterus senegalus
GAAACATATCAAACTTGTTTTGAAAGTATAAGTAAATTATGTGGTATGGTTTGTTTTTGTCTGCTACTCCAGTTTCCTGTTTACAAAAGTATAACAGGTTGTTTTCTTATGATCTCCTCTAATGAACCAAGACTAGCTGTTATTTAGTTCATTATTTTCATATAAACAGTGTTCTAATTTATTTATGTTCATGTGTCTTATGATTTTTCCTATTTGTGGATTGAAATCACATTTTCAACTTTGTAGCCTGATACTTTACCTGCCTGGAAACACTGCCAGCATATGCCTAATAATGCTTATACATAATGTCTTTCCTTTTTTTCAACACAGGTAACACTCCACAATTCCTGAGAGTTTTATTATTTTGTTGATATAATACAAATCTATCCATCCATCCATTATCCAACCTGCTATATCCTAACTTCAGGGTCACGGGGGTCTGCTGGAACCAATCCCAGCCAACACAAGGCGCAAGGCAGGAAACAAACCCCGGGCAGGGCACCAGCCCACTGCAGATATATATATATATATATATATATATATATATATATATATATATATATATATATATATATATAGCAGTATAAATATGTTGATGAAATATGTATTTGATTAATTTACTATTTTCTGCAAATTATAATAATTGTTTTTCTTGTACATCTCTAAGGCTTCCTAAATTTGCTTTAACTTTTTTTGAGTATCTTTTACAATTTTAATTCTTTTTTGATATCTAGCTGTAAATTATGGTATCCCTGTATGTCAGATCTTTTTAAAAATAATTTTTGCAGTGTGATCTTTATAGGCTTAGGCTTTTAATAATGTACTTTGTTTCTCTTTAGGCTTAGGCTTCCTTTATCCATTTTATTGTATTTCCTTTAGGAGAATACTTACTTGAACTTAGCTAAGAATCCCTTTTAAGTGACATCATCTGTTATCCATAGTGGGCATATTTTTATTTTTCTATCTTGTGTTTCTATATATTTCTTCATTCCTAAAACATCTGGTTTCCATAGATAAAACATCTTTATTCAGGTGTGCAGATGTGTGTTTTGAATAACAATTTCATGTTTAACCATATTTTGATTACTGCTACTCTTATTGAGTTTTAAAAAAATCTAAAAGGTGTTACCCTATGTTGGGCTTTTGGACTGACTAGAGGAAGAAACAATCATTTGTCATTAGTATCATTCCACTTTCCTTCCCATAACTTCCAATTTCCAACTTTACCACCATTTTTTGGCACATATGGCAAATTAACTTAATTCACAGTGATTATGACCTCTTTGTGTTTTCTTCGACAATCTTTTTGCGACTTTTCTGTCTTTTGATATATAGCCTTTGATATTATATAGCACTCCATCACTTTTCTTTGAATATGATTCAGTAATTGCTACAATGTTGCAGACCCAAACCATGCTCATGTATTCTGTTTCTGTTGCCGGTCACAGTAAGGCTTAGACATTTTGGAAAACAAATTTTACGTTGTATTTTTGTGTTTTTTGCTAAGGTTGTTTGGTCCAGTATGATTGCATTTTGCTTTCCTCACAAATAATTTACTGTAAAGGTTTTTAAATTTCTCTAAATAGATCTTCACTTGAAAAATATTTGTTTCTTTTTCCTGCCAGAATCACATCTTGTTGCGTTTTGTAAATAGTGCCTCTAGCATTTGTGGGGAAATTGGCTATTCATTAAGTAATACTTCTTAAGCTTTGGATTTACTTTATTAAAACAACAAGCAAAATACCCGCGCTTCACAGCGGTGAAGTACTGCCTTAAAATTTTTATTAAGAAGAAAATTAAACCTTTTTAAACTGAAGGAAAATATACCAATAAGTATTTGTTAAGGATCTCTTTGTATACCACATTGTGAGTTCGGCCCTCCGGTTGTAATATGACCAAGCTGTGCGCTAATCTTGTTTCAAATCTCACAGCTTGGATTGCTGCTGTCATAATCGGTTTGAGTTTCATGGTTTGTTTCAATTACGACAGCATTTGTAGGACTTGTGTTGAAGAGACATTCGGCATCTGTCAAGCATTGTAAGCATACAACCGGTTTCATCGATAACTTTAAATCCAGCTTTTGTGAGTTTAAACATTCATAAACATCAAAGTGTCCACTACTGAAATCGTCTCCTGTCAATCTAAGATGTTTAAGAGGCATTGGTGGTTGTCAAAAGGTGTAAAATATTTGGCCATTTCAGTACACTTGAAAGCGACAACCGAACAATTCACCAGCAGCCATCAACTCACATGCAGATGCATAGGTGAAGGGCTTAAGCATTTCACTCTTCTAGTGCTCCTGTGTAGTATAATTATCTCCTGTACCGTCATCAGTCCTCACCTTGAACCTGTCCCAGTCATTCAATACATAAGACACAATGTTCTTCTGGATATCAAGAGCGAGCCTGATATGGCCGTGCAATATGTAACAAAGAGAATGGAAAAGGTAGGTGCCATCTCCGGGCATGGAAACCACTCGGTAAGTGATAGTTCTTTGATCAATGGTGATCACCTCGATAGACATGTTAATGGGGGTACGGTTGGAATGATAAAGGAAATGGGTACCTGAACAATGTAACGTAAATCTAAAATACCTACACAATAACTATACAGTAATCCCTCCTCGATCGCGGGTTGCGTTCCAGACCCCCGCGATAGGTGAAAATCCGCGAAGTAGAAACCATATGTTTGTATGGTTATTTTTATATATTTTAAGCCCTTATAAACTCTCCCACCCTGTTAACATTATTAGAGCCCGCTAGACATGAAATAACACCCTTTAGTCAAACGTTTAAACTGTGCTCCATTACAAGACAGAGATGACAGTTCTTTCTCACAATTAAAAGAAAGCAAACATACAGTATCTTATCTTCAAAGGAGCGCCGTCAGGAGCAGAGAATGTCAGAGAGAGCGCTCGCAAAGAAAAGCAAACAATCAAAAAATCAATATGTGCTTTTAAGTATACAGAAGCACCGCGATAAAGCGGCATTTTGTAGAGGAGCATCCGTGTCCTCTGTGCAAACAGCCCCTCTGCTCACACTCCCTCCGTCAGGCAGAGAGAGTGAGAAAGATAGAGAGAAGCAAACAAGCACCACGCGGGAAGCATATCTTATAGCATTGAGGAGTTTTAGTTAATATGTAATACATGCTCTGATTGGGTAGCTTCTAAGCCAATCGCCAATAGCATCCCTTGTATGAAATCAACTGGGCAATCAAACTGAGGAAGCATGTCACCTAAATTAAAAGACCCATTGTCCGCAGAAAGCGGCGAACCAGCGAAAAATCTGTGATATATATTTAGATGTGCTTACATTTAAAATCCGCGATAGAGTGAAGCCGCGAAAGTCGAAGCGCGATATAGCGAGGGATTACTGTAATCGTAATAAATGAACAATAAAACAGCGGAGAAGCCGTGGATTAAATAAAAAGGCTGTAGTTATCAGCAGGGAGATGTGAATCCCGTGGCGAAGCAATGAAGGGAATGTAGAGACTGGAGCGACGGACGGCCTTATACAGACAGGCAGCCAACAACGTGTGAGGCGTTGGGATGGGGACCCAACGCCGCTCACACGGTGACCGAGCTGCAGGCTATGGACTTATATATGTACGTAATTAGGATTCAGTTAGCATTGGGAACCCACGTACCAAATTTCTTGAAGATGGGCCCATAAGTAACAAAGACCGTAGAAAAGTTCAATATGGCGGCCGACAGTGGCATCATACCACCGAAATAAGTACCAAATTTCAGCCTTCTACCTACACTGGAAGTTGGAGAATTAGTGACGTTGGAAAATTCAATATGGCGGCTGACAGTGGCATCATACCACAGAAATGAGTACGTACATTGGTTTCAGTTAGCGCAAGGAAGCCGCCTACCAAATTTCATGAAGATGGGGCCATGAATAAGAAAGTTCAACATGGTGGACGTTGTTGACCGTTATGACTGTTACGCGTAGAATTTCGAAATGAAACCTGCTTAACTTTTGTAAGTAAGCTGTAAGGAATGAGCCTGTCAAATTTCAGCCTTCTACCTACATGGGAAGTTGGAGAATTAGTGACATTGGAAACTTCAATATGGCAGCTGACAGTGGCATCATACCACTGAAATAAGTACGTACATCGGTTTTGGTTAGCGCAGGGAAGCAACCTACCAAATTTCGTGAAGATGGAGCCATAAATTAGAAAGTTCAACATGGCGGATGTTGTCGACCATTATCGACCGTTACGTGTAGAGTTTTATAAACAGCAAATGGAAGTTGATCGAAAGTTCAAATTCAGAAAGTCGCACAGTGAAGAAGTTGTCAGATATCGAAGTCACCATGAAAAGGTGAGTCGTAGCCCACCATCTGAGTGTCATATGGAAGCTTATTAGGGTACAGAGAAAAGAAAAAATAGGGACACAGTGGAAAAAAAAAGCTCAATGTCAACTTTAATCTTGAAATTTCCAGTTTAATCATGTAGTTTATTTTGTCATTATAGTAGAACATAATAAACTTAAAATATTTTAACTTACTAGTTTCTCAAATCCCATTGTTGCTAAATTAGCACATTAAATGCTTTGTATTCTTTGTTCTTCTATGTACTGTATGTGTGTGAATCACTACTTGCTTCAACAGGCTTCTCTTACGCTGACAGGACACAGATTACATTAATGATATTACAGCTCTCTGAAAAATTTAAATACTGAGATGTATATTTGATATCATTTTCATGATGAATTGAATTAAACCATGTATTAAACATGGGGCCACAGTGGTGCAATGGTAGCAACGAGCTGGCACCCCGTCCAGAGATTGTTCCTGCCTCCTGCAAGATGCTTACTACGCTGGGCACAAACCTCAATAAAATAATTTATTGCAGCAGTACTGTCTCTTTCAAACGTACTAACCCCCAATTGCTGTCCTGCCTTTTCTTTCTCCAAGTAACCAATCACCACACAATCAGCTCTTTAATAAATGTCAAGCCATCTGTAAGCTTAGAACGCCTATTCTTCCAAACTTTAAAGGAACATTGAAATATCTTCGTAGTACATGTTTTAATTATTCCATCCATCTATTCATCCAGGGTCACACCAGTCCCAGTAAGCATTCAGCGCGAGGCAGGAACAATCCCTGAACCGGGCACTAGTTCATTGCTACCGCTTTCCACCATGTCCACACATTTAATAACAGTATACACTATTTAAATTATGTTAAAAATGTATCTGTATAATGTAATATATATACACACTTTACGGCATTTCATCTGAAAAATGATATCAACGGCTCCAAGAAGATAGCGCCTACATATCTAGATCGACTTAGATGCCAGTTGTCATCATCTGTAAATACGTACTCTATTCTATTGAATTGAATTTTATTCCTTTATTGTTATTGTATATAGTACAATGAGATTCAATATGCAAATCCTCCACAAATTTATTTTCCTATAAAATGGTAAAATAACAAAAACAATAATATTAATACAATAAAAAAATGAAAAATACAGTGGAACCTTGGTATACGTCCTTAATTCGTTCCAGACCCTTTGACTTATACCAAACAGGACGTATACCAAACAAATTTTTCCCATAAGAAATAATGGGAAAATGATTAATCCGTTTCCATGAAAAAAAAAATCCTATTGCTACTGGCATATTATACATTGATGGGGTTGTATAAAATAATTTAAACACTGCTTAATACTAAAATACATAAATACAAAAGCAATTAGATGAAATAAATGAAAATTTTACCTCACTTTACTTTTAATAACATCTTTGTTTTTCGCAATCGTAGATACCGTCGTTCTCGGCAAACGGTATGCAACAGTTATGTCCTGGATACGCATGCCACCTTCATACTTTTCAACAATCAATTCAAATTTACATGAAAAAAAACACAAGATCGCATTGTGACGATGCAGGTTTGCTGTATGCTCCCATCTGCTACCAGGGAGCCCTTGAACACTACATCGTCGGTAATGTGCCTCACTGCTAACCTCATCGGTAAAGCAAGGGGATGGTGAAAAAGTGCTTTTATTAAACCAATTAACCAAACAAGATGTTCAAATTAAAGTGCAATCTCCAAAGTTCCAATAAATAATCCATAAAATCAGAAGTGAAACGTGGAGGTTAAAAACAATAGAAAAAAGTCTTCTTAAAAACAAAGTTAAAAAAGAGCAAGAAGCATTCTTTAAAAATAAAAAAAAAAAAAGAAGAAGCCTGGTGCCTTTTTACCTGGCAGCCCCCCGCTTCCCAAAAGGGGAGTCGTCCTACTTGCAGCTGACGTTAACTCTGCCTACTTCAGCTACAGTACTTCGCTCGCTCGCTCTCTCTCTCTCTCTCACTCACTCAACCTCCCGTCTGTTGTTTCTTTTTACTCCCCTTCAAACCAACTCGCGCTTCTGTTTATCAAGATAAGCAGCCCTCTCTCTCACTCACTCACTCAACCTCTTGTCCGTTCCTATTTACTCCCCTTCTAGCTGACTCGCGCTTCTGTTTATCAAGATAAGCAGCCCCAGGAACAATCATGAATGCGGACGGTCCCTCACAAGTGCACTTTGGTGAGAAACGCCCACATCGCTAATCGCCCTGACAACCTTCAGCCACATAACCACCACGCCCCCTCATCAAGTTTTGAGTGCAGTGATCATTTATTTTAAAGCTGGACTTTGACAGGAGCTGTGGACCCTCTATATCACACATGTAAAAGTTCACAGAGAGTTATAGCGCGGGTTGTTCACTGAATGCTAGCAACTGGCGCACTAACGCTCGTGGGTAGTCGTGGCTTTGTCTCGAGAGAGGTAAACAAGGTTAGCACGCGAGTCGTATTCCAAACAAAGGTCGTATACCAAGCAAAATTTTTTGTGTCCAAACAGGACGTATACCAAGTTGGACTTATTCCAAAGCAGACGTATACCACTGTATACAATATAAAAGCATAAGTGGCTCAGGTTGTGCAATATTACAACTGTAATGCAACTGTAATGCAATGCAATGAGGTTATTGTACTTATAAGGACACACAGTTCTACCGGGAGCACTTGATGGACTGATTGGGTGCATTTATATTTCTTGAGATGAAACTGTTTCTGAACCACAAGATTTGTGCAGAAAAGGCTCTGAAGCGTTTGCCGAATGGGTGAAGTTCAAATAGACTGTGTGCACGGCTAAGGCAGCGTGTGCTAGAAGCTGTACCCCAAGAATTCTCTCTGCTTTTGACACAATCTGCGGTAGAGCTTTCCAATCAGCTACTGTGCAGCTGTGATTCCATACTCATATACAGTGGGTTAAAATACTCTGAGTGGTGCACTGAGAGTAACAATGCTAAAGCAGTTATAGTATTTGGAATTGTTTGGCCATTCCATGATTGTGGATTAGGACTTGTGGGTTACTGATATACAATTTGTTGCTGTATTTTTGCCATTTTTCATACTTTTGATCTTTCTAATAAATTACTTTTTTTAAAATATTCTTTGAGAACTTCTTTCTCATGCTAAAGGCTTGATGGTTTTCCTTTCTCTTGAGAGAAGAATTTAATGCATTTGGGATATTTAAAGTAATTTGAATTTAAAAACCCATTCCTCATTTTCTGGCCTGGATAGGCTGAAGCCTGCCAGAAGAGTTTGGTTTTAGGCTGCCAGGGGTGAGGCCTATCTTCAGGTAGGCCAGTGAAGGCTCTAGCCTAATTCTTTGGGTCTCACATCCTTTTGCTATTTCTTGTGCTCTAAATCACAATTTGTTCCACCTATATTTTCTTTTAATAAGCCCGTTATATTTGGATTTATGGCCAATTTGTTTATTATTTTGGGCTTGGGGTGGCTCAAAAGTATCACCTATCTTCCAGGATGCTTACCATATGTTGAGGTTGTAAATGGGACATGTGCTAAGTTAAATGTATATTGAACTGAAATAAAAACATAAGTGAAACTTTGTAGATGAGAATGTACACTAATGCATCACAATCAGAAAAAAATGGAAATGTGTGGTTTATTTGTTAAAGAATGACTTTACCCACCTTCCACCTAGAATTCTAAAGATTGTGTACCTTAGAAAGTCAAAAAAGATGTTGCTCTCTGATAGCTCAGTGATGAAGTCATCAATGGAGTTTTGTTTACATTTCATTCTCTTTTAGCTCTTTTTATTGTACTGTACTGTTCAGAATGCTTCCCCGGACTTTGAGATTTTGTTTTAAAATTGCTTAGCCTGAAAAACACTACCTATTTATTTTCATTTCAGAATTTCTTGTGTATGTGTTTGGTTTAGGATTACTCACACTATTTTGTCCTAGTTCTTCAGCGGTTTACTGCACCTTATCATTGTTAGCCTAGGAAGCAGAAAGTTTTTGTTGGCCTGTTTGGTTAATTTACCAGTCTGTGTGAACAGTGGGAAAGAAAATCAATCATGTAATATTTAACTGAAAGATGAATGCTCTACCAAATAAAGCTTCATTAGTTATTTGAAAAGGTTGCTTATTTTATTTTCATGTTCTAAATGAGGAAATTAATCAAAAGCTGAAAAATCAAGTAAAAGAAATAACAAGTGATTCAAAGCTTGATAAAGCTTTGTAAACATCACAGATGAGCAGGAATTAAAAGTAAACACATTTTCTGGAATGATGCAGGAAAGTGAGCTGCATAATATTAACCCCAACAGTTGATTGACATTGTCTTTACATTTTTTTTAAAGATTTGCTAGTTCACTTCATCTTTATTTGACTGGTAATTTCTTTCTTTGTTCTTGATTTTTAAGATAGTTAATCCACATTAAAGTATTTGGGTGATCTTTATACTCATGAAGTACAATGTGATGTCATGCTGACAACTTTTTGACCTTGAATTTTTCTGATTACACAGAGAACTTCATATCATCAAAATTTTTTTCTTGTGTGGATGAGATTATTTTTGCTGCTTTTTCTATTCTGTGTCCTACATTTTGTCTATGTTTTTTACAGAATATTGTTGCTCTGCATATTTTGGTCTTTACTCGCTAGTCATCTTTCTATGCATATTTTGTATTTGGTTGTAGAGGTGTGTTTAGGTTTCTTCCTCAGTAAGAGCATTTTAATTAGGCTAGCATGAACAAGTTGTTTAGTATGTAGCATTTGTAGACACCCACCATATGCCCATCAGTTTTGCTTATGTTGCCAGGTTAAATAGAAGAGCCTAGAAGGTCCAAGCTTAGTTGATGATTATATTCTGTGAGCACCTGAAATGCATTTGAAGGTCAGTCTAATATACAATACAATACAATTTATTTTTTTGTATAGCCCAAAATTACACAAGAAGTGCCGCAATGGGCTTTAACAGGCCCTGCCTCTTGACAGCCCCCAGCCTTGACTCTCTAAGAAGACAAGAAAAAACTCCCAAAAAAAACCCTTGTAGGGAAAAATGGAAGAAACCTTGGGAAAGGCAGTTCAAAGAGAGACCCCTTTCCAGGTTGGTTGGGCATGCAGTGGGTGTCAAAAAGAAGGGGGTCAATACAATACAGTACATTACACAGAAAAATTCTCAATACAGTATAAAAATTTCAGAAGTACAGAATAGAATTTAACAGTAGATGATATCACATAATGTGATTTGGATTTGTCTAGAGTCCTGGAGACCTCATCCATCAAGCTGCCTCCCCAATTTGGCCATTCCACAGCTGAAATAGCGCTAAATCGATGAAAGGACCCTCTTTCCCATGATTCCTGTGATCCTCCATCAGGGATGACTTTACCATAGGCAGGCAAACAACTTGGCAGGGGCCGTGGCACCCAGTGCCACATTTGAGTACCGAGAAGAGAAACAGAATAGGTGAGGGTTAGTAACAAATTATAACTATCATGTTACTTATGTTTTAGTGCTAATGACTAACAACAGAGATGCAGTCTGTACAGTTAATCAGCAGCTCTAGTCAGGATATGCTAAACTGAAGTAGTGAGTCTTCAGCCGGGATTTAAAGGCTGAGACCAAGGGGGCATCTCTTATAAGCAGGCAGACCATTCCACAGTTTAGAGCCCCGGTAACTAAAAGCTCGACCTCCCACTGTTATTTTATTAATCCTTGGAATCATAAGCAGACCGCATCTTGAGATCTTAATGTGCGCTCAGGTTTGTAAGTCATGATAAGTTCAGACAAGTAAGCCGGACCTTGGCCATTTAATACTTTACATGTTAAAAGGAGGATTTTGAAATCTGCCCTAAACGGAAGCCAGTGTGAGGATTTAAGAACTAGAGTTTTGTGTTCGTATTTTCTTGTTCTTGTAATAATTCTTGCAGCAGCATTTTGGATTAACTGGAGGCTGTATAGAGAACAGTTTGAACAGCCAGTGAACACCGCATTGCAGTAGTCAATCCTACTAGAGATAAATGCATGAATTAATTTCTCAGAATCCTGTTTATTTAGAAAGCCTTAATTTCCTAACATTTTTAAGATGGAAGAAACATGTTTTGGACAACTTTGTAATATGCTTTAAATGACATGCTAGAGTCAAAGATAACTCCTAGATTGCGGGCTGATTCAGTAAAATTAATGGGATTCCAACTGAGTTAAATGATGACAAAATATTGCTGTGATCAGCGTCATTCCCTCCAACAATTAACATCTCTGTTTTATCTATGTTTAAAGACTAGTAGTTCTCATCCATCCACTCCTTTAATTCACTAACATCAGAGAAACTTCATTTGATCTAAATAAAAAGGTATAACTGGGTGTCATCTGCATATGAGTGAAAATTAACATTATATTTCCTAATAACAGATACCAGTGGAAGCATGTAAATTGAGAATAGTAAAGGTCCCAGTACTGAGCCCTGGGACACCATATTGAACTTCTGTGTATAATGATGGAGTACTGTCAGCACATTTCTGTACATATTGGAATCGATTTGATAAATAAGAACTAAACCAAGCGAGCACGGGCCTGTAAGCCCAACATCATTTTCTAGCCTGTGCAGTAAAATAGAATGGTCAATGGTGTCAAATGCTGCACTTAAGTCCAACAACATAATTACAGTGGAGTTTCCTTCATCAGAGGATATCAGAATGTCATTTACAACCCGTGTTAGTGCCGTTTCTGTACTATGACCAGTGCGAAAACCAGACTGGAATTTCTCAAATAAATTGTAATGCGTAAGGTGTGACTGAAGCTGACTGGCACTACTTTTCTAGTATTTTAGAGAGAAATGGTAAATTTGAAATAGGCCTATATTATTTAGTATGTGTGGGTCTAGGTCTGACTTTTTAAGTAATGGTTTAATGACTGACACTTTTAGTGCATCAGGTACTGTGCCATGCAATAATGAACTATTGATAATGTTTAGAATAGGCTGCAAGAACATCCATTGCACTTTTACTAGTTTTGTTGGCACTGGATCTAGGGAACAAGTAGTGGGCTTCATTTTAAAAATTAAAGTTAAGACTTTCTGCTCAGTTACAGGATTAAAATGACTAAAGTGATGAATGCAATGTGAGCAGGGTCTGCTAAGCTAGTATTTGGTTTGTACTGTGATGCTGAGATCTGGGATCTTATATTTTTAATTTTCTCATTGAAGAAGTTCATAAAGTCTGTACTGCTAATATCTGTTGGTATTTTGCACTGTTGATCTGAATTCCATTTGTTAATTTAGCCACTGTTCTAAACAGTACCCGAGGATTTTTATTATTGCTATCTATTAATGTAGAATAGTATTCTGAGCAGCTTTAAAGAGGCTTTTTATATTTTTAACACTCTCTGTCCATGCAATTTGAAAGACATGCAGCTTTGTTGTTCTCCATCTGTGCTCCAGTTTTTGACACTCTAATTTAAGAGCTGAAGTGTTTTCATTAAACCAGGGAGAGTTTCTATGTGTTGTGATCACTTTTGTTGTAAGAGGAGCCACTGGTGTCCAGAGCATCTCTCAAGGTCACAATATAATGTGATGTTAGCTGATCTAAATTGTTTTCCACGTTTACATTTGATGTTAACTGATCTAAATGGTTTTCCACAATTACACTCGACTTACTCAAGGTATCTATAAATTTTGAAGCAGAATTACAATCTAGATGTCGCACTGTCTTTGTTTTAATCTGTGAGTGCTTGGCAAGGGCAGAACTAAATCAAATGTAATTAAGTAGTGATCGGAAATAACTTCATTTAATGGAGTAATATTTAAATTTTGAATTTCAACTTTGTAAGTTATAATTAAATCTAATGTGTGGTTATGATTATGAGTTGGACCTTTGACAATCTGACAAAATCCTACTGAATTTAACAAATAAGTAAAACATTTGCTAAAAGTGTCAGTTTCCACATCAATGTGTACATTAAAATCCCCCATCAGAACTACGTGATCATAATTTATAGCCAAATCAGATAGAAGGTTGCTAAATTCAGTCATGAACAATGAATATGGCCCTGGTGGTCTGTAGACTAGCACTATAATTGTGTTGGAATCTGTTTTAATATTTAAAATGAATGCCTCAAAGGATGTAAAGTAACCTAAATTTTTAGAAGTGATTTGCATTTTGTTACAATGAATTATTCCAAGGCCTCCTCCTCGACCAGAATCTCTAGACTTATGAAGGAACGAGTATCCATTTGGTGACGCCTC
Source organism: Polypterus senegalus (assembly GCF_016835505.1). Lineage (NCBI taxonomy): Eukaryota > Metazoa > Chordata > Cladistia > Polypteriformes > Polypteridae > Polypterus > Polypterus senegalus. The sequence goes on from NC_053170.1 coordinate 58,792,398, forward strand.
AGCTAGGAGAACAGTGTCACATTTACTAAGCCAGGTTTCAGTGAGAAGACACAGATCAGATTTTGTACTTAATATAATATCATTTACCAAAACAGCTTTAGTGCCAAGAGAGCGAATGTTCAATAAACAGCATTTAAAACTGCATGGTTCTTTCTGAACTGTGATATATTTTTGTTTTAATTTGAAGTAAGTTTCATTACCGATGCCCCTGGTGGAGGGTCTGGTTTTATCCCTTGGTCTTATTACACACCTTATTTTTGGTTATCAATTAATTTAAGGTTTGTATCAAGACTAAATTTACTGGATGCCCCACAACAGGGATTATGGGTAACAGCTTCAGGATAGTAACAGGTGGGATAAACAACTGCCTGTGATTTAACACTAGAATTACCAGAGCCTACGAAAAAACTCGTAAATCCGTCCCACCTTAAATTGCTTCTTAAAATCGTTCACAGCTCTCCACCAGCGTCTTTTGTCATCTAAATGTGCTGATAAAAGAAAAGCTGCAAGTAGCTGGCTATTCCATCCCCCCACTGACTTAGAACGTGCACAAACCTCTCTCAGCTCATGCCTTGATTGCTTTTCTGGGAGTGAAGTGGAGTTTTAGAGTGGAAATATTAGATCGTTGTTTGGAACACACGCATTTCAAGTCTGTTCCGTTTCTACAGTAATCTGTGTAAACACATTGTTAAAACAGAAACTTTTTTATGTTCTAGTAGTAGATGACAAAATGGAGGCATAAACTATATAATGTATGAAGCCTGAAGTCCAAATATCAAAAGAAATATTTTCACTTGTGTTTGATTTGTACCTTCTGTGAAAATATTTCTTTTGATATTTGGACTTCAGGCTTCATACATTATATAGTGGGGGAATGGAATAGCCGGCTACTTGCAGCTTTTCTTTTATCAGCACATTTAGATGACAAAAGACGCTGGTGGAGAGCTGTGAACGATTTTAAGAAGCAATTTAAGGTGGGACGGATTTACGAGTTTTTTCGTAGGCTCTGGTAATTCTGGTGTTATGATCAAATGACTGCAGCCTGGATGGTGCTCTAATCAGTCAACCAGGCAGCTTTGATGCCATATTTTGGGATAATACATAAGATACCTTCCAGTTAGGATGAAGACCATCTCTTTTGAAAAATCCAGGCCTTTCCCAAAAATCATCCCAATTGTTCACAAACGCTATGCTTTTATTTGTACACCAGGTTTCTAGCCAGCAGTGGGGGAATGCAATCTGCTAAAAATCACATCCCCTCTATATAATCTTGTTAAGGGGCCAGATACAACTAAATTCTGACATTTTCTTTTAGTTTTGGTGCACAGAGAAGATTAAATATCTTTGGGTTTTTGTCATTTCAAGTTAATCATTCACTTTCAACCAATAAGCTTTTAAGAAATATTTGACTCGAAAATTATTTTTTTATATGTTAGTTTCTTTTGTTGCATAACCCACATCTCAGTTATACAGTTGTTTACTCACAAAACACATGTATTTTTGCTAAAATATTGTTAAATAATTGGTTCCAGAAAAACCAGCACACATCATAAACAGGAAACACAAACCACATGGGACTGACTTATTGAACTGAAGAGAGGACTCTTGACCAATGAATGAGGGGTAGAGGCGGGTCTTCAATTTAAAAGCCCAGTACCTCGTGACTTATGGTTGCTATTTTGGGCAGGGAGTAGTCCCTTCAATTCAGCCTCTGGCCTTATAAGCGAAGAAGTAGATGAAGAACTGCTAAATCTCCTGTATGTAGAAAAAGAAAAGATGTCTCCTTCACAAAGCCGAGTTCAGAATGTTCTGAGTTTGGATGAAAAAAAAAATGTATGTCTTGCCCTTTGAATTCCTAAAGAAGTGTGATTAGAGAGGTTTGTGGCTCTGTGCATTGTAAATAAATAATCAGAAGTCCTGGAACATGCAGGCTCCAGGTGGATGCAGGTGCACATTCTGCTCCACTCCATGTTTGATTGGGATGAATGGCTGAACACACATTCATGTGCAAACGTGGGTGGTTCACACCTCAGAGCAGGTGATTGCAGCATCTGCACCTGCTCAGTGCATAAAAGGGAGCCTACATGACAAAATCAAAGAAACAAAGAGTGGTTGGTAGCCATGTTGAGGAGCGAGCGAGTGGCGCTTCAAGGACGGAACATCACCCAATGAATTAATAGAGGAGCAGGTATGATGGTGGTGTCCTTAGAGATCCCGAAGATGATAGGAGAGTGTCATGAGAAAACGGATTTGCAGCTGGCACTGAGCAGTCCAGGAGATGCTGAAGGAGGCAACCAGGACAGGAGCCAGAAGTGAGGACTGCATCTGGGCTGAGTGACTTGTTCGGTAAGCCTTGGGAGAGGGAAAGAAAGACACTCTTGCTTCAGGTGGAAAAAGAGTAGGCTTTGATGACCACATGGCTTTATTCTGATTTTATCATTGGATTATTTATTGGTTTTTAATTCAAAACTTTTATTGATTTTTTTTGGGTTATGTATTGAAGCACTGCACTTAGACACTTTATTGTTGGTAAATAAAGTACAAAGCATTTGCACTTACCTTTTGCTGTCTGTGTGTGTGTCTTTATTTGCCCATTTCATCCTTGGTTTCTTTTTCAATGGTCATGGATTCAAGCTGCCAAGCACCATGGAGCCAACCTGCACTTTCACAGCAAGTTATTTTTTTTTTTTAAATCTGTAATTAAAAAAATGTAAAATTGTTTTAAGCTCTGAGCCCATTGTAGGTGCCAATCCCAGTAAGTTAATATTACATTTACATTAAGTATTTGCTGAGCTACAATAGAATGTTAGTTTCACATACTCTAGCTTACATAGATAACAGAAGGTTCTGTTTTATCTCCTATAAGCTTAATATGTTAATGTATCATTCCCAACACCATGTTTTAATTGATAGACTAATCTCAGATAGAAAGACAGTTTATCTAAAAAGGGAAAGGTATGAGGCAAACAGTTTTCAGAAAGTACAGTATGTACTAATGTACTGTACATTCAGAAATACATATATGCGCCTGAAACTGAAACAGTATAATCAAGAAGTTATTTTGTGTGCATATTATCACACTTTCTCTTTATTTTTGTATGAAATGTTTTTGCTTTGAATTACACTAAACGTTTGGAAACAAAGATACTTGAACTGTGAAATTAGTTTTATGTACGATTCATATTCAATGCTTGAACGTTTCTAGTTTGCCTTATTAAAGACAGAATGTAGAAAGACTCTTCATATAATTACAAGAGATCCAAAACTTGGTTAAAATTTTCATTTAACTCAATAATTATTAAGTTCACAGTCTAGGCATATCCTGGAAGTATGTGACATAAGGTAGAAACTAGACCAGAATGGAACATCAGCCTAATGCTGATCACATTTACACACATACACACACATTGACTCTAAGACAGTGAACCTAATGTGCCCATTTTGGGATGTAGAGAAAAAAAGAAAAAACAAAAACCAGAAGAGACTGTATAGACTTCCTATAGATAGTGCCAAGGCCAATAGTCAAACCTGGAATTCCGAGTCATAAGGCCACCCAGGATGAAATTAGTGGTCCGTATTTTAGGAAGTTCTGTTGGAGTTTGTATGACATTATTGTTTATGTTAGTGAAATGTTAGTGAACTGCCTAAGCATGTAAACTCATATGTTTTGTTTTTCTGTTTCAGATTAGACATTCACAAATTGCATGTCTGCTATGGTAATGGCTTCAAATGCAATCTGCTAATTTGATAAAGCCGTCCAGTGTGGTTGTTGCTGTGGCAGTCACAAAGATATGTTTATCTGTTAGTTATAAATTTGAGTATATCAATTTGAGTCTGTTATTAACAACACTCTTCTCTACTTTTTCCACCTTGATATGTAAAGTGCAAATCATCATTTGCTAAATTTAAAAACCTCTTTTCAGAAGGGCAGGATGTAGGTAATGTATATTGATGAATCTCAGTTGTATATGTCTACTAGAAGAAGAAAACAATGTGGTTTGCTTTGTAATATACATTTGTTTTGTGAAAAAAGATTTTGTAATAAGTGTTTTTATTAAGTGTGCTACCTTAAATCTAATATAGATTTCTGTAGATTTAAGAACATGCTAAAGGCTGTTAAAAACACAGGTAATATTATTCCATTTAATAGATTAGAATGCCTTCTCACTAGGCAATTGAATTATTAACTGATTGAAGTTAGCTTAGCTATATAACTACCTACATGTCATGTGATTACATATTCTGGGAGATCATATCTTAATCCCATGAGATATTTACAAACATTGACCGAATGGCTGATGACTGAATGGTTGATTATAACACTATGCAATACAACATACACGTTAAGCACATAGCAGATACTGTATAATGCATTCTGATTCTGTATTGGTGTATTTCAGAGGCATAAGCTAATGCCAAAGATTTAACAAGAGTCGGGGATGTAGAATTCCTTTTTCATGCTGCCCGGCACTGACAGCAAGTCACCGATGTTTTTTAGTTTTGAGATTAACAAAATACTAGTGTGCAAAGTACATGGTAAATGAATGCACTGCACCATATGTGTCACATTAAATAAATGAATTTAGAAAATGAAACAGAATTACAAATGATTTATCAATTATTAACAATGGAATGCTTATTTCAGGCTAAGAAGTAGTGGTAGTGTTATTTTGGACAAAACGTTTGCTTCTTCCATTATTTATTGTTGTGGTGTGATTATTATTGACTACAGTGGGCCAGAGGTGCTTCTAGAGACTCTGGTGGCCCTCCAAATCACCCCATGTTCTGACATAGGAAAATTTGTTACCATTATTCATCCATCCATTATCCAACCCACTATATCCTAATACAGGGTCACGGGGGTCTGCTGGAGCCAATCCCAGCCAAAACAGGGCACAAGGCAGGAACAAACCCCCCAGGCAGGGCGCCAGCCCATTTAGATACAAATCTAAATTAATACAGAGTCACCAATTATGAGCACTTTGTTTTCAGCTTCGACAGACATGAGTATCTGTTTTGGGTCTGAATTGATGACCTAGGTGCTGAGGGATGCAATATTGACTTCGTAAACCCCCCATCTCACTGATACCCACTAATCCTCTGGTTAAATTAATACTGCTGATTTTGGCTGTGCACTGACCACAGAGACTGGAGCCAAATCACAAATGGCTAAACTGTCTAAACAAACAGTCAATTTTCAATATGCGTAATCACTATCAGGTTCCTTCAAAGCATGCATTTTCCTGACCAACTCTAAGTTAACTGCATGTTTTTGATAGGTGTACGAGGTGTGGCAGAAAAGTAATGAGACTGGCAACACTGCAAACAATCTGGCAACGATGCGCTGTTGTCCTTGATAGAGCACGTGTATCAGTACCCTCCCAGAGTTTCAACTCCTTCCGTTAACTACGTGATTTTGGTGACAGCTATTAGCGAAGTTGTGTTTTTGGTTGTGCGTCACGCAAAATGGAACAGCGGAATTTGGAGCAACGTTGTGCCATTAAACGGCAAGTGTGACGTTTAAAAAGTTAAAACAGGCCTATGGGGAACATTCTTTATCCCGAGCTCAAGTTTTTCGCTGGCACAAATCATTTTTGGAATGCAGAAAACACATTGAAGATGAACACCATTCAGGGAGGCCTTCAACTTCGAAAACCAATGAAAACATCGAACATGTGAACACTCTTGTGAGATTAGACCGTCGTTTAACATTAAGAATGTTGAGTGAACAATTAAATTTGAACAGATTTACCGTTCATCAAATTTTGACTGAACATTTGCACATGCGAAAGGTCTGTGCCAAAATGGTGCAGAAAAACCTCACAATTGAGCAGAAGGACATTCGAAAAAACAAGTGTGTTGATCTTCTTGACAGAATCGCTAATGAGCAAGATTTCTTTAGTCGTGTGATCACAGGTGATGAATCATGGATTTTTGAATACGATCCTGAGACCAAGAGGCAAAGTCAGGAGTTGCACACTGCAAACTCTCCTCGACCAAAGAAAGCTCGAATGAGCAAACAAGATCAAATCAATGCTGATTTGTTTTTTTGACAAAAGGGGAATCGTCCACAAAGAATTTGTTCCTCCAGGACAAACTGTCAACCAAGTTTTTTATAAAGACGTCCTTGAAAGGCTCAGAAAAAGGGTCATTCGCGTGAGACCAGACATTGCAGACAAATGGATGCTTCATCATGACAACGCCCCATGTTACACTGCCCTCTCCATAACAGAATTTTTGACCTTAAAAGGCATTCCTGTGGTTCCCCAGCCCCCTTATTCACCTGACCTAAGTCCGTGTGACTTTTTCTTAAACTGAAAAATGTCCTCAAAGGACGTCATTTCGGGACTTTAGAAAACATCCAAAAGAGTGTAACGGACATGCTGAAGACCATACCGGTTGAAGACTTCCAGCGCTGCTACCAACAGTGGGAACAACGTCTCCATCGGTGTGTAGCTGCCCAAGGAACTACTTTGAAGGGGATAACATTGATGTTTGAAAAAAATAAAAACTTTGGTAAATAAAAAATCAGTCTCATTACTTTTCTGCCACACCTCGTACCAATCCGTACTGCCAGCTGGAAACCTCAGCTGTACATGTTGTAGGGCACACAATATTTAAATGTGCCCTTGACTAGTAGAGATCAACTTGAACTTACATTGCGCGCCAACTTCATCATTGTTTAACACTAGAATTACCAGAGCCTAAGAAAAAACTCGTAAATCTGGCCCACCTTAAATCCGTTCGCACCTCTACGTCAGCATCTTTTGTCCTGTAAATGTGCCGATTAAGACAAACAGCAAGCACCCTGCTATTCCATCCCCCCACCGTCGCAGAACGTTCACAAAGTTCTCCCAGCTCTTGCCTTGTTTGATCATCTGGGAGTGAACTGCTGAAGTTCTAGAGTGGAAATAATATATCGTTATTTGGAACACATGCATTTCATGTGTGTTCCGTTTCTACAGTAATCTGTGTAAACACATTGTTAAAACAGAACGTTTTTCATATTTTAGTAATAAATGTTACAAAATGTAGGCATAAACTATAGAATGTGTGAAGCCTGAAGTCCAAAGATCAAATAAACACTTTCACAAAAGGTTCAAGAACGATACTACAGCTTCCATGGTGTAGCAGTAAGATTTGCTGACTTGTAATCAAGAGTCCCCAGTTCGATCCCGACTGCATCCTATATTTGCTGTTTTTAGTAGTGAGCTGCTCTTATCTATACTAATAAAAGGCAAAGCCCTCACTCACTCATTTATCACTAATTTTCCAACTTCCCGTGTAGGTAGAAGGCTGAAATTTGGCAGGCTTATTCCTTACAGCTTACTTACAAAAGTTAAGCAGGTTTCTTATTTATGGCCCCATCTTTACGAAATTTGGTAGGCAGCTTCCCTGTGCTAACTGAAACCAATGTACGTACTTATTTCGGTGGTATTACACCACTGTCAGCCGCCATATTGAACTTTCCAACATCACTAATTCTCCAAGTTCCCATGTAGGTAGAAGGCTGAAATTTGGCAGGCTCATTCCTTACAGCTTACTTACAAAAGTTAAGCAGGTTTCATTTCGAAATTCTATGAGTAATGGTCATAACGGTCAACAACGTCCGCCATGTTGAACTTTCTTATTCATGGCTCCATCTTCACGAAATTTAGTAGGCGGCTTCCCTGCACTAACTGAAACCAATGTACGTACTCATTTCGGTGGTATGACGCCACTGTCAGCCGCCATATTGAACTTTCCAATGTCACTAATTCTCCAACTTCCCATGTAGGTAGAAGGCTGAAATTTGGTACTTATTTCAGTGGTATGATGCCACTGTTGGCTGCCATATTGAACTTTTCAACGGTCTTTGTTATTTATGGGCCCATATTCAAGAAATTTGGTACGCTCCCAACACTAACTGAATCCTACTTACGTACATATATATGTCCATAGCCTGCAGCTCAGTCACCGTGTGAGGCGGCGTTGGGTCCCCCATCCCAACGCCTCCCGCGTTGTTGGCTGCCTGTCTATATAAGGCCATCCGTCGCTCCAGTCTCTACATTCCCTTCCTTGCTTCGCCACGGGATTCACGTCTCCCTGCTGATAACTACAGCCTTTTTATTTAATCCACGGCTTCTCCGCTGTTTTATTGTACATTTATTACAATTATAGTTATTGTTTAGGTATTTTAGACTTACTTTACATTGTTCAGGTACCCATTTCCTTTATCATTCAAACCGTACCCCCATTAACATGTCTATCGAGGTGATCACCATCAATCAAAGAACTGTCACTTACCGAGTGGTTTCCATGCCCGGAGATGCCGCCTGCCTTTTCCATTTTCTGTGTTACATATTGCACGGCCATATCAGGCTTGCTCTTGATATCCGGAGGAACATTGTGTCTTATGTATTGAATAATTGGGACAGGTTCAAGGTGTGGACTGATGACGGTACAGGACATAATTATACTACACAGGAGCACTAGAAGAGTGAAATGCTTAAGCCCTTCACCTATGCATCTGCATGTGAGTTGATGGCTGCCGGTGAATTGTTCGGTTGTCGCTTTCAAGTGTACCGAAATGGCCAAATATTTTACACATTTTGACAACCGCCAATGCCTCTTAAACATCTTAGATTGACAGGTGACGATTTCAGTAGTGGATACTTTGATGTTTATGAATGTTTAAACTCTCAAAAGCTGGATGTAAATTTATCGATGAAACCGGTTGTATGCTTACAACACTTGACAGATGCCGAATTTCACTTCAACACAAGTCCTACAAATACTGTTGTAATTGAAACAAACCATGAAACTCAAACCGATTATGACAGCAGCAATCCAAGCTGTGAGATTTGAAACAAGATTACTGTTCACATGGCCAACTGTACGTTGCATGCTCAAGAGTAAGCTCAGCGCACAGCTTGGTCATATTACAACCGGAAGGCCGAACTAACAATGTGGTATACAAAGAGATCCTTAACAAATAATTATTGGTATATTTTCCCTCAGTTTAAAAAGGTTTAATTTTCTTCTTAATAAAAATTTTAAGGCAGTACTTCACCGCTGTGAAGCGCGGGTATTTTGCTAGTTGTTTTAATAAAGTAAATCCAAAGCTTGGGTGCAAGTCCTTATGTGTTGATAGAGGGATGACACCATGTTCCATAAAATGTCATATAACCAACAATGATTGTTGCAAAAACCAACATGACTACACAAGACCACCATGAGAGGTTGTGGCACCCGGGATGAAATCGACCACATAATAGCAACAGGACAGTGTCCGTTAAAATGTAACGGCCGACCCCTTACCCGGCGGGCAGCTACACATCCAAGACCTGTGGCCTGGATTAATTACTGAGGTTGAATCTAATCAAGCCGTAACTTTAACAAATTAAACTTTTCCGCACAATCGACAGTGTAAATAAGCACAAAAGAAAAGCAGATATGTAAACTTAAACTTATAAATTGTATTAAATGAAACAGAATAGCAATACAAATTATATATATCCCTCCACCAAAGCAACACTATAACAACAACCTATATGAATATAACAAACCCTCCCTTGCCCTTGTAACATATAACAGACAACACGAATAAGAACAATGAATGAGATACGGAAATGAACGGTCGTGAACTTGAGTCTGAGTAACAATTGTCCTGAATGCAGATGACTGGTTAACCGATATATGGAGTGTTTTGTAATTCCCGGAACAAAATGGAACAGCCTCACCGTGTATCCTCGACGCATCTTGGATGATGATCCGACCCCGGGGTCTCTTGTGATGAGGGTATTGGAGTAAGCCTGGCGGAATGAAAAACAAACTGGATTGAAATGCGCGATGTGGAATACAGCAAGTACAGGTGGTTCGTGGTCGTGAAATGAAAGTCTCCTTTTCTCTCCTTTCTCCTCTCTCTTCTCCCTTGTCATTCCCTCTTGATTGTTTTTATAGTCCTGTGACGAATGTAATTGATTGATTGTAAACCGGTGTTTTCCAGGTTTGGGGCTGCGGTCTCCTTCCATCATCTTCACTGACACACAAACAGCAAACGGGAAGATGTAAACAAGACGCACGTTGTATGAACACGGACAACACTATTACTACTATGTAGCCCCGCTACAAACATCCATCCATCCATCCATTAACCAACCCACTATATCTTAATATATATAAATATCAACAATATCATTATATTTGTGATCAGCAACCTCAAAATAGCCTAGCTCTGACCCCTTGTATCTTATTATGGGGCAAATCTCTGAGGTCGGTTGATGTGGCATGCGCAACTTTAAGTCTTTCTAATCATTTCTGCTTAAGTCTCCTATTATTTTACCCCTTATCATAACGGAGTAGCTTACTGCACAAAAACTGGACCAAAAATCACCTAAAAATGGAGTTGGTTTCTAGAGGGCTTAAAATAGGCTGGAACTCCAAAGAACTCAATGTCTTGAATAACTACACATCAAGACAATATATCATAGTTGAGGGCTTACTCGTACTGGTGAGTCTGGCGGCACGGGTTAAAAAACATTGACGTGATTTTAAAGCATTTGCAAGTAACTCATATGAACACAATACTATAAAATTTCAAGAAATACATTTATCCAAAATGCACCAAGGACACCAATTACTCCAACTAAAATGTTTTTTCCCTCTTCCAAGTAATGGACTTTTCTACTCCTGTGACAAGAGCCCTGGCTATGACTCACCTTCTAATCCCAAATTAACCTCCGTCTGGCAGGAAGGCCCCAGTTTGAAACAGCAAGAATTTGAGAATGTCCTATGTAGCCTAGGTGCTCCTGCCGTCCTGAAACCCAGATCACCTTTAAAGGTGTATTCAGTCCATAGTTAACCTGTGCAGCATACGAGGTAGCAGAGGGCCATAGTGTACGAAATGTAACAGTCCTCACTTCTGCCACCTGTTGGAGTGGAAAACTTCTGTTACATTATGTCATTGTTTTACACTTGTTTAATTGGTGATATATAATAACTCTTGGGATATATAATAACTGAAATAATACTTTATTTTCAGACATGTCTGATAATCGCTATAATAATCAGCATTTCCAAAGTCTATTGTCCCTTTATTATCAGTAACCCATGATGCCTTTCCCCTGACTTGTGACTATTCCCTGTATTACACTTCCAGCTCTCTGACCAAGTTCCTCACTACTACATTTAGCAAATATTATATATTTAAACTAAAGTTAAAAGTAGCAGACAATAAAACACATAATTATCATACAGTATGCAGGCAAATATCTGCCATAATTGGGTATTTATCTAGTTTAAATTGTTTCCTAAGACACTTAAATGTATTGCTATATAGATTGACTATGTGAACTTGATTAAACTAAGGTTTATGGAGGAGAGGAACAAAAAGTCCAATTTATGCATACTGTATCACTCAGAAAATTAACCTCTTTAAGCAAATAGGCCTTAGGACAAAGGCAAATCAAATTCCCATGCCAACTGGCAGTATTCCTCTTCTTTAGCTTGTAATTTTCCACCCATTCATCCTTTTCAAGAAACTTTATATGTGGTACTCCAACAATGTATTACTCATTTTTCCCATATAGCTAGAATAGGCACTTGCATATAAACTGTCAGTGTTTCACCGGTACTGAATTCTTTACTAATAAACAAACTTCTAGTACATACACCTTACAAAAAAATCACTTTTCTGTTCTGCACTCACGCTACTCAACCCGTATCTACAAAGATATTCTGAGAAATGCATTGTTAAACCTCAAATGCAGTCTCAATGGAGAACATGTATCCCAGGCAACAGAAACTATTCCATCAGCCACACCAGGTATGCACTCTAAACTTATTTTTTTAATTAATTGCCTCTTTATACTTTAATGAATTTTATCTCATTACAGGTGTTTTAGGTATATTATGAATGTGTTTAATTGTGATCCAAATGGAAAATATACTCTGAGGCGTCATTTGTGACATCATGAAAACAACAGTGCAATTTAATGGATAATTTGACAGGAAATTTACTGGAACTACCCTCCCCCTATTAATATGTTAAATCGATGGTTTCTTTCTAGTTAACAGCATTATCCTTTTGGAAGTCTTCATCCTGTCAAAATTTCAAGCACAAAGTTTGTTTTACTTTTAATATTTAATCATATTAATCTAAGATGTACTTAGGTAAACTGCCTGATACATGACTTGGCTCTGTCCACATTGAGAAAATAGATTGGATAAATTCGGGATAACCCTTAAATACTGAGAAGGTGGAGAAGAAATATATAAAAAATTGGAAAACTACAATTGGAAAAACTGCAACATAGATTGAATAATTAGAAACTTTCTATACTGGTAAAGCCTATAGTGATCTCAGCTACAGAGCTAGGTCAATGTGCCTATTACCTTACAGGGACAGAATAATAGGAGTTCTTAAACTACCAGTTCTTATGTTACTAACACTCATGACAGATAGATAGATAGATAGATAGATAGATAGATAGATAGATAGATAGATAGATAGATAGATAGATAGATAGATAGATAATACTTTATTTGTCATCAAGGGGTAAATATATGGTTTTACAGAAGCTTGGTAAATGAATAAATACATATTATAACTACATCCCCCTGAAATTTACACCAGAATTACTAAAAAGAAAAAAATGTCTGACTTGGCTGAACATAAGAGTGTATGAGTTTTGTATTATTAAATTAAATTGGGATAAATACAGGGTGTCAATAAAGTTTGTGTGTATTTTAAAATAGTTGTAACATTGTAAGTATATGAGATAGAAAGAATTCGTAAAAAGGATTAGAAAGCTTGATGTATCTAGTTTTTTTGTCTTTTGAAGTTTTATTTTTGCCATATTTGGGGAATTGAAAATCCACAAAGTTAATGTGTGGTGTGCTTTTGGAAAAAATCGAGTCATAGGGCCATTCTTTTTTGAAGGGCATGTTGTTAATGGTGATAGCTATTTAGAAATGCTGCAAAATTACTTTATTCCTCAACTTGAACAATTAGGACTGATAGAGAATACAGTGTTTCAACAAGATGGTGCTCCTTGTCATTTTGATTTGCATGTTAGACAATTTCTACATGAGAAATTCCCTAACAGATGGAGTTGGAAGAGGTGGACCATTTTCTTGGCCTCCATGTTCGCCAGATTTGACTCCATTGGATTTCTTTTTATGGGGACATGTGCAAACTAATGTTTATTCAGGATAACTAATGTGTAGGGCCTACGATTTACCGTGGCCCACGGAATTTAACGCCACGCCGCAGAATTTAGGGTTTTGCAGAGGTAAAATACACGCCGCGGAATTAACCTAACTGCCGCGGGAAATACCCTGTTTGAACGAAATCTCACCATTTAAGGCATATTGATATTAATATGATTAGTTTTGATTACTTCTTTAAGTTCTTTCTTTAGCCTATTGCATAATCTCATTAATATCTCGTTCGTTGCTACTGAAATCGAACACAGTGGAGCTACAGTCCAGTTAAAGAAGCTGTCGGCGTTGCTGCAAAGTACTGATAAACTTAACGAGCTGAGAGCTGAACTTGAATTTGTATCTGTTCACTGCCAGCCAATTATGAACACTCTGACTTCTTTTGAGGCACAGTCATTCATGGCTGTCAATGTCTACAACAAAGTGTCTGCCTTACTGTCTTGCCTGAAATCGTCCAGATTTCCAATTGCAACCAGTAGCTGTGAAGATGCAAAACACAATGCTGCTGCTAAACTTGAAGAATATTTTGTGCAAACCAAACAGCCGGCAGTAGACCTATTAAGATCTGTGAGAATATTTGATCCACGATAGCTACCACTCTTGTTGAAGAATTTTGCTGATCATGCACCACCAGTGCCAACAATGATGGCTGCAGCAGATGAATGGCAAGCTTATCTGGACATAGCATCTCGTGAAGTAATTCCAGCTGATATCACTGCTTTTTGGTGTGCCTTATTGGATTGACTGCCTCACTTAGCAGCTCTTGCTAAAGTTTACATTGTGTTGCCGATCTCTTCTGTTGATGTGGAACGTTTGTTCTCAAAATATGGATCGGTGTTGTCACCACTGCGATATTCTCTGTCACAAGAAAACCTACGAGCTTACAGTGCTGTTTTATTCAACAATAAATAAACAATAACTTTAGAAACATTATTCGATAGCTTGTTGAGAATAATATTATGCCTACATACAGTGGTGTGAAAAACTATTTGCCCCCTTCCTGATTTCTTATTCTTTTGCATGTTTGTCACACAAAATGTTTCTGATCATCAAACACATTTAACCATTAGACAAATATAACACATGTAAACACAAAATGCAGTTTTTAAATGATGGTTTTTATTATTTAGGGAGAAAAAAAATCCAAACCTACATGGCCCTGTGTGAAAAAGTAATTGCCCCCTGAACCTAATAACTGGTTGGGCCACCCTTAGCAGCAATAACTGCAATCAAGCGTTCGCGATAACTTGCAATGAGTCTTTTACAGCGCTCTGGAGGAATTTTGGCCCACTCATCTTTGCAGAATTGTTGTAATTCAGCTTTATTTGAGGGTTTTCTAGCATAAACCGCCTTTTTAAGGTCATGCCATAGCATCTCAATTGGATTCAGGTCAGGACTTTGACTAGGCCACTCCAAAGTCTTCATTTTGTTTTTCTTCAGCCATTCAGAGGTGGATTTGCTGGTGTGTTTTGGGTCATTGTCCTGTTGCAGCACCCAAGATCGCTTCAGCTTGAGTTGACAAACAGATGGCGGACATTCTCCTTCAGGATTTTTTGGTAGACAGTAGAATTCATGGTTCCATCTATCACAGCAAGCCTTCCAGGTCCTTAAGCAGCAAAACAACCCCAGACCATCACACTACCACCACCATATTTTACTGTTGGTATGATGTTCTTTTCTGAAATGCTGTGTTCCTTTTACGCCAGATGTAACGGACATTTGCCTTCCAAAAGTTCAACTTTTGTCTCATCAGTCCACAAGGTATTTTCCCAAAAGTCTTGGCAATCATTGAGATGTTTCTTAGCAAAATTGAGACGAGCCCTAATGTTCTTTTTGCTTAACAGTGGTTTGTGTCTTGGAAATCTGCCATGCAGGCCGTTTTTGCCCAGTCTCTTTCTTAAGGTTGAGTCGTGAACACTGACCTTAATTGAGGCAAGTGAGGCCTGCAGTTCTTTCGACGTTGTCCTGGGGTCTTTTGTGACCTCTCAGATGAGTCGTCTCTGCGCTCTTGGGGTAATTTTGGTCAGCCGGCCACTCCTGGGAAGGTTCACCACTGTTCCATGTTTTTGCCATTTGTGGATAATGGCTCTCACTGTGGTTTGCTGGAGTCCCAAAGCTTTAGAAATGGCTTTATAACCTTTACCAGACTGATAGATCTCAATTACTTCTGTTCTCATTTGTTCCTGAATTTCTTTGGATCTTGGCATGATGTCTAGCTTTTGAGGTGCTTTTGGTCTACTTCTCTGTGTCAGGCAGCTCCTATTTAAGTGATTTCTTGATTAAAACAGGTGTGGCAGTAATCAGGCCTGGGGGTGGCTACGGAAATTGAGTTAGGTTATTTTTTAACAAGGGGGCAATTACTTTTTCACACAGGGCCATGTAGGTTTGGATTTTTTTTCTCCCTAAATAATAAAAACCATCATTTAAAAACAGCATTTTGTGTTTACTTGTGTTACATTTGACTAATGGTTAAATGTGTTTGATGATCAGAAACATTTTGTGTGACAAACATGCAAAAGAATAAGAAATCAGGAAGGGGGCAAATAGTTTTTCACACCACTGTATGTTTCAGCATCATTTGCCTAAAGCAAATATGTGGATTAAAATGTGCTGATGTGAACACTTTGATAAACGTATTTGATTAGTATTACGAATTATGATTGATTATTATTAAGGATTAAGAATAAGAACAATTGCATTTATTTTGCTTGGGTTTACGAATTAGTCTTATGGAGTTCTGGGACTGCATTTGCCACACTGCAGTACGCAGCGGAATTTAAAAAAACATGACACGGAATTTACGATTTCTTGCCGCGGTAAATCGTGGGCCCTACTAATGTGATTGCTGGTATTGCTGAAAATCAGCTTGAAAATGTTTTCCGAGAACTACAGAATCGTATTGCCCTTTGTATTAGTAATGATGGTAAACATGTTGAAAATTAACAATAATAATAAATAATGTAAGTGTTTCTTCTTTCTAATCCTTTTTACAGATTGCACACAGACTTTATGGGCACCCTGTATAAATATTTTTGCCCTTTAATTTTAAGTGTCTCGCGTCACCATTTTGCAGCTTTAGCATTTGGTTACTGGAATGATAAGATACTTGGCACTTTTGCTTGGTGGTGGGGGTGGCTGCCTCCCAAGAAGCATTATGTGCCACATCACAATTATCTAATTTATAGCGTTCATTATGATGTCTGACATTCTGGATTTCAACTTCAGACAATCTCAGTCTTGTGTCAATGATATTTAAAGCTTTCTGGTTAACAGTTCATAGTATTCTATTTGCTCAGTTTATGGCTGAGTCTTTAGTTTGTAGTGACAACTCATCCTTTGGTAAACAGTTTTTGACAATTCTTGTTTGTACTTTCTTTACAGTTTTGAACTCTGGTTTCATACATCTGTATTTCAGAGTTTTCGATGTTTTAGCTTATCTGCTAGTCCATTTAACACTATCCTCATGATTCCTTAGTAACTCTATTGTCAGTAGGAAATTCAGATAGATTGTATGGAGCCAAAAACGTAAGTGGGCCTAGTCTATGCTACAGGGCTAAAGTGTCCGATGAAGAAAGGCATCATTAAGCAAGAAGGATGTAAGGCATAGTTAGTTGAATAGAGGTTCATAAATGCATGACACTGTCAAAACAGATGGACTTACCATTGTAATATTAAACCCATTTTAACTCGTTTCACTATGCTAGTATACGCTATAACCTGGCAAGCAGTGGCTGTCCTAGCCAGTGTTGTGGGTGATTCATAGGGATCTGCTACAATACATATTTTAGGAAGCTAATTAAGAGATTCAAACTCAGTGTTTTCCATTTTTATATATTAAATAAAATGTAATGTTCTAAGCCTTAACAGATAATGTAGATCTTACTTATGTAATTCCAGGTTATGTCATACTTAGGTTTGCTCTTTTCTAAAAATTTACTGATCATAGCAAATACAGTATATTGAAAGCATTAACATGCATATGCTATAGATCAATTCACAAATGCATCTAATCTTAATGCATGGTGTGTGTCCTGTGTTATAGCTTCCTGGTGGTGGTCACAGTAGCAACAACCTAAGCTAGAAGCAAAGCTGAGCAAGCCTTTCAGTATCCAACAAGCTAGGAACTGAATGAAGTAGTGGGGGGCAAGGTTATGTAGGGCTTTGAAGGTAAGAAGCAGAATCTTGAATTTAATCCTTGATGGAACCATTAACCAGTGAAACTGGGAGAGAACAGGTGAGATGTGAGCAAAACGCTTTGTGTGGGTGAAGACTCTAGCTGCGGAGTTCTGAATATACTGTAGCCTCTGTATAGATTTTGCAGGGAGGCCAATGAAGAGGGAATTACAGTAATCAATATGAAATATTATGAAACAATGAACTAGAGTTTGAGCATCATAAAAGGACCGAAATGGACGGAGGTGGGCAATGTTATGGAGGTCATAGAATGAAATTTTGGAAAGAGACCTCATGTGTAGCTCAAAGTTAAGTGATGAATTAATCAAAACACTAAGATTTCTGACAACAGGAGCAGGTTTGACAAGTGTAACATCAACAGAAATAGAGACATTGGATGCCTTAGAAAGTTAGGATTTTGGACCTACCAGTAACACTTCAGTTTTATTGACACTAGGTTTCAGAAAGTTATTTTCCATCCACAGCTTAAGATCAGTGATGCAGTCAGTGAGTGTTCTGGGAGGTGAATCTGTAGGGGAGTCTGTACTAAGATATAACTGTATATCGTTTGCATAACAGTGGAAGTTAAGGCCATGTCTGCGAATAATCTGACCCAAAGGAAGGATATAAAGTAGAAAGAGTAATGACCCAATAACTGAACCTTGAGGGACACCATGTGACACAGGTGAGGTGAAGGATTTATGTTGGCTGAGTGTGACAAACTGCTGCGTATTAGGAAGATATGATGTAAGCCATTGAAGGGCTAAGCCAGAGATGCCTACAGCAGAGAGACGTGACAGGAGGATTTCATGATTAACAGTGTCAAATGCTGTACTTAAGTCAAGAAGGAGGAGAAAAT
The DNA here is from genome assembly GCF_016835505.1 of Polypterus senegalus. Taxonomy (NCBI): domain Eukaryota; kingdom Metazoa; phylum Chordata; class Cladistia; order Polypteriformes; family Polypteridae; genus Polypterus; species Polypterus senegalus. The sequence goes on from NC_053170.1 coordinate 58,810,633, forward strand.
TAAGGAAACTGCAATCTGCAGACCGGAGAAGATCATTGACTACTCTGAGAAGAGTTGTTTCAGTACTGTGTTGTGTACGAAAGCCAGACTGAAAAGGCTCATAGAGTGTATTATCTAGAAGAAAAGCAGGAGTTGTGTAGCAACCACGCGTTCCATCACCTTAGCCAAAAAAGGAAGATTAGAGATAGGTCTGTAACTGGAGAGAAAAGAAGGACTCATGTCAGGTTTTTTTAAGGATTGGGGTAAATGCAGCAGTTTTAAGGGCAGTAGGGACAGAACCTGAAATGAAACATGCATTTGCCAATGAGGCAACAGGAATACTAATTATGGATGAGCATGTCTTAAGCAGAGAAGTGGGGGCAGGATCAAGCAGACAGGAGGAGGAATTAGACTTATTAATAAGTTCAGAGATGGCAAGAGAGTTAACAGGTGAGAAACAAGTGAGTCTTGATGTTGGAGATGGCAGATCAGAAGAAAACACACAATTAATGGTGACAGGAGGCGATTCACACCTTATCAAACCTGACACAGCCAGTTCACCTCGTTGTTCGTTGTTTTTTTGGGAGAATCTGTAATCTCACCTTTGATGGATATCAGAATCTAACCAGTACATTGCCAGTTTGAGGGTTAGGCTTAGGGTTAAAGTCAAATTCAGTGCAGCAATTTTTATGCTTGCTTCAGGTGAGATACACTAATGTTGATGCAATGGAAATAACCATAATTGATGCATGTATTAAGGAATAAAAGGATTCAAGCAGCTCAGCTGTTTCATGCAAGTAATCCCAACCCAGTTTTAACGATTTCAAAATAGTTAGAAACAATAAGACAGATTCTTAAAAAAGGCAGGTATTCCCTATCCAAGAAGGAAAATGGTAAGGCCAGTTGCCACCAGACAGTCATACAGATTCAACTTCATAAATGCTGGTTTTTGCTAAAAAAACCTTTGTATTTAAGAGGCAGTGAAACAAGGGGTGTGCACCACCTGTTTTGTGGAAATCGAGCTTTATACAACTTTAGGAAACAGTCATTGTGTGAATGTTATCTATTCTGAAAACAGTCTGGTCTTCCTGAAATGCGAGAATGAGCAAATCCCAGTAAATTCCTAGCATGACTGACCTAGGATTCTCCTGGGTTCTATTTGTGAAGGACTTATGTATACACTCACCGGCTGACACAAAACAAGTACACATTTCTTCTAACGAGGTCTGCAACCAGAAGACATTTTTGAAAAACACACAATCCTAAAGGAAACAATGCAGAAAAATGCTATTAATTTTTCTTTTGGAATGTAAACATAATTATTTTCAGCAACCAACATATTTTTAACATTCCATAGCAACTTTTGGGCAGTGTTTTGCATTGTTGAACCAGATTTCCTATGAAGTTGTCACTTCTGTTAAACTAGCAGCTGATGAGTTGCAGGAAAAGCAAACAGTCTAGAGATCTGCATGGTAGTGTGACATACTCCATAGAAGAATTAGCCTTTCACTGATTGATGTAATAATTGTGTTTACTGTTATAAGCGGAATTAGACTGTAATGCTGTGTTTCATTTCAGTGAAACAGCTTAATTCCTAGATAAAAAAACCATCATAATGGGAGGTGGTATTGATGTTTGAACCATCCATTATCTAACCCACTATATCCTAACTACAGGTTCATGGGGGTCTGCTGGAGACAATCCCAGCCAACACAGGGCACAAGCCCACCACATCGCACAATTTATAATCGCCAATGCACCTAACCTACATGTCTTTGGACTGTGGGAGGAAACCCACACAGACACGGGGAGAACTTGCAAACTCCACTCAGGGAGGACCCGGAAAGCGAACCTGGGTCTCTTAACTGCAAGGCAGCAGCACTATCCACTGCGCCACTGTGCCGCCCCAAATCTAAACATCTTATTATTTATACAACTTTTAAAAAATGCTACCTTCCAATGTCCTTTGAGTCAGTTTTGACCCATCATTGAATTTAAAGGATTTTCCACTGCATTTTGGGTAAAATGTTGTTTACAACCCATAAAAAAACCCCTAAATATCATCTTTTCAGCTCAAAAATTTTAAGGCTTTTAGTAAAATGACCTAACTTTACAAAAAACAATAAAGCTTCCAAATGTCACATTTTTTGTACATCATTTTCGATACTGTCAATTCTTTTCGATCGGTTTCAACCAAGAATTGACTTTACTGGATTGTACTCTCCATTCACAGTAGTTTGTTTATTCGCCACCTATAAAAACATCTGGAAAGTAATCTGCAGAATGCTATAACTTCACAAAAAGTAAAAGAAAAAAATCACTTTTTGTTTCTGCAGACTGCTAAACATTTGGGACACTGCCATGTTTTTTGGTTCAATTTTGACCCATTATTGACATTAATATATTTATTACTACATTTAAGGTGCTTTCTTTGTTCTCAACCCATAAAAATATCCTAAATGTGATGTGTTCTAAAAGCCTGGATCATCAGTACTACAGTTAACATGAGCAACATGAACAATCAATATACAATAGGTTCGGGGTAAAAACTTTGATGGCACCTATAAGGAAGTGCCAAAATTGGGTCAAAACAGATCAAGAAGACAAAGCATTGGGTAATACTGGAAATATCACTGCCATTCTGCTATTATACTGTAGTAAGTATGCTATGAAGCCGAGGGAAGTATTAATCGGCAGTTAACAACCTCTATTCCTAAAACGCATCACTGTTCTGCTTTTTTTCTGTAATTAGTTTTATTCAGCAAAGCATTAGTTACACACAACTCCCTTTGCTTGACAGGTCCACAGAAAACAACTGTAAACCTGACAGTTAAAGTAGTGGAGAATCTATTTGTTTTGTTTTGCAGAGCTGTTTTACTGTATGGCTGCAGTTTTAATGAGACATATCTAGGTACAGACACTGCTTCACTGGCTTCTTCTAAGACTTGTTAACCTGATAAATAATTGTGAGAATGGGAAATCCTTAAAGGAGGCTGATTTATTTATACCATTTTTTTTTGTCTTTTACTTAGTAAGTTTTAACATCCCCCGAATTGGCAAACATGTTTTTGTTAAATATGTGAGACCAGGAAAAGAGTCCTTACTTGGAAAATTCTCAAAAAAAAAAAAAAAAGTGGACATCTGGTGTAAGCTCAGAGGCTCTGTCCACAGTGCTCATTCACAGCAAATGCGAGAGTCTCTCTCTCTCTCTCTCTCTCTCTCTCTCTCTCTCTCTCTCGCTCTCCCTCCCTCACTAGCTCGCTCACTCACTCTCCCCTGCCCCGACTCCCTCCTACTCCTTTGCTGTGTGTAAGACTGAAGGTGCCTTTCAAAAAATTACTTTAAGACAGCCTCAAGGAGACGCTGAAGAAGCAAAGTGCTGCTCATTGCTGGTCCTATGAAGCAGCCTTGAATAAGTAAAAGCAGGAGAGGCATGGTGGAGAGAAGAAAGTAATAAAAACAAAATCAAATAATCTCTAAAGCTTCTGGGAAATCAGTGAAAAAGAAAGAAGATCTGAATAAGATTAAATGAGAGCAGTGAAGACTTTGAAAGAAAGAAGAAAACAGCTACAATAAAGGAAGAATATCGTGACCTTTCAGATCTGAAGAGAAGAGAGGTAAGCCAGGTTTCTTCACTTCTATCACTCATTTCACCAATATGTGGTACCTTCTGTCACATGCTGTCCTAAGCCACTCTGTTGAAAGTAAGAGAAAAAAAAAAGACAGAAATAAAAGGCTCTGCTTTACTTGTAAATCACAAGACCCACTTAAGTCTTACTGCTACTGTAATGCCAAGCAGAGACTAATACTAGGGAGATTAGAAGCTGCTTACACAACAGTCTTTGTTTTGGAGTTTACTTTAGAAAGTTGTCTTTGTGAAGTTAACGTCCTGAGCAGGAATGGCATCCTTTAATCTTAGCGGGTGCAGCTTTCTTTCCCACTTCACCGTCCCCTTAAACCACCCTTTTCCTTTTATTTTTGTCGGCAGGCATATTATTTTAAAAACCTGGTTGCAGAACACATATTCTATAATCCTCAACATCTGCTATTCTACCTACCTGCTTTTGGAATGTTAGAATAATGTATATCGATAGACCTAGCCATCCTGTATACTCGTACATATCTGCACAGGCACTGTGGTGGAATGAAACAGCAGACAAACAGACTTCTGTCCTTAATCAGAGTTCGACTTACAGCCGTTTTTGATTTTCCTGTCAGGTCTTTTCTTGTTAATTTCCGTTCTTTTTCTAGTGCTATCCATTCTGGATCAATAATAAAATGAACCGAGAAATGCTTCTTCAGCCAGTTTCTTTCACACATGTGCTCAATAGATTATCTAATATACCTGTGCGGTGTTGGACCTTTCATTTGTTTTCATGTGCTTGAACCACTTCTTCCATAAACATGTACATTTTTCTCCTTCTTACTTCAAATACCCAGCAGGTGTATTGTGATTTCTTTCAATGCAGTTCCATCTGAATGAATACAATTTGTTTTCTGCTTTCACTCTTTATTCTTTTTATTATTATTTTTTTTTTACCTGATTACTTTTAAAGCATAATGCAAGTTCTTTACACATTTCCAAACTCTGTCAAACTTTAGTGGCTCCGCTTTCACTTGATTCCAGTCTAATGAGAGAAAGTGAGAGGCATGGATTTGGAAGTGCTAACGGGAATAAGTATTTGTTTACCATGAGAGGAAATGTCTGACCTGCAGTAACTGGGAGAGGAACCCAGAACTTCTGGTCTGAAGCCAGCCGTTTGTCTCCCTTTGCTGCCAGGCAGAACCGCTACTTAAAAATAACGAGAAAAAGAAAAATCTGCATGGTTTTAATTTTTTTTTTTTAACAGTGCATTCCAGACCACGCACATTTAAAATATTAGCAAAGGATGTCTAAGTGTATGGTGCAGGAGAGGAATACACTATGTAATGTTCATCAGTTGTTTTTCTGCCTTGTCCTTATTCTTTTCCTTGTATCCTAGAACATATAATAAATGTTGCTACATTAAATGTACCATCAGATGAAAAATATTAACCTAGTACTGTATAATTTTAATCAGACAACAAGGCAGACTTTTTGTTTAGCCAAAGCCTTCTGTGCTTAAGCTACTTGGAACTGCAGTCCCTTTCCACTGTACCCAGTGTCCACTTAGCAACGCCATTATTTCATAAACATGCATCTAGAAAGAAGCAGGGATGGCACATCACAGTGAATTTAGAGCAATAAGACACAATTTAACATTTTTAATTCAGCTTTTTCAAAATTAGCACATACCCAACAACTTTTCACATGGTAGTTGGAAACCCCTGGCTGCTGTGAGTGGAATTAGCTCAGTGTGCTCACATTCAGCGCACCTTTAGAATAACTTTTAAAACCCCCAAGTGAAATATAATTGTGGGAGGCATGGTGGCACAGTGATTAGCACTGCCATCAAATAGTTCCAGAATTCTGGGGTGCTGGCATCCTGGCTAGGACACTGCCTGGGTGGACTCATCACAGTTTTCATGTACTTGAGCAGCTTTTTCTCCCGCATCTCAAAGATGACCATGTTTGGCCAGCTGGAAATTTTGAACTGTCCCCAGTGTTTGGGTGTACGTAAGTGTCCCTTGTGATCTACTAATGCCCCATCCAAAGTGGGTTCCTGTATTGTATGCTGCTGGCATAGTCACCAGTTCTTTCAGGATCCCAACAAGATAAGCAGTTTATGAAATGGATGGATGCATGTTAGAAGAAAAAAAAATATATATATATATATATATTCATTTTCTGAACTCGCTTTCTTAGTCAGCAGCACCAGCCACAGTTCTGGAATCTATCCTGGATGTGATGCCATCCTATCAGGTGGAAAGCTTCCAAAATCACTTAGTGTGGATCAGTGCAGTTTAGCTATAGATTTGACCTGAAATAGATGTGTTTCGTCCTGTGGTGGGTTGGCACCCTGCCCAGGATTGGTTCCTGCCTTATGCCCTGTGTTGGCTGGGATTGGCTCCAGCAGACCCCGTGACCCTGTATTCGGATTCAGCGGGTTAGAGAATGGATGGATAGATAGATGTGTTTCAGGTGTGGACAGACAGCAGAGACTTAAACCTCACAAGTATAAGAAAACAAATTTGTAATTAGCGTAAGCCGCCCAAATTTGGGGTGCTCATAAGCAATGTAATGATTAGCTTCATGGGGTGAAATAATTACATCAAATATTTTAAACAAAAATGTTTACTTCAATTTATATGTTTAAAGTCTGAGTAGTCTTGATTGTAATAGAAAACAATGACATCATATTTGTAGTCACTGACCTTAAAAAGGTCTAAAATGATACTCCACATGCACATCTTTGACATTTTTAACCTTCTGGTAGTTGCTATTAGTGGTCTAGGACCACCAATAAGGAATCCATCCATCCATTATCCAACCCGCTATATCCTAACTACAGGGTTATGGGAGTCTCCTGGAGCCAATCCCAGGGCGCAAGGCAGGAAACAAACCTTGGGCAGGGCGCACACACACACACGGGACAATTTAGGATCACCAATGCACCTAACCTGCATGTCTTTGGACTGTGGGAGGAAACCCACTCAGACACGGGGAGAACATGCAAACTCCACACTGGGAGGACCCGGGAAGCGAACCCAGGTCTCCTAACTGCGAGGCAGCAGCGCTACCCACTGCGCCACCCACCAATAAGCAATCAAATATCAAAAATATCATATTCATAATCAGTCACTCCACATGTCTATATTACTTATCCCCAAAGCTTTGTGAAAAGGAGTAACTTTGAGCCCACATATCCCATTAGGGCATGAACTCCTGGTGCTGGTTGATTTGGCATTCACAAGTCATTCTGAATATTTTTACTGCAGACACCTGTTGGTTTACTCTTTATTATACATATGCAATTTCCTGTGCAAAAGATAGCCCAACAATGGTCTAAAAACAAGGCCTTTTTAAAGCTAGATGACTTGCATAACTAGACATTAAGTTGAGTAGAGCAGCATGTCATGTGGGGTTTTTCTTGTACCGGACCAGAAAAAAAAAATGAAGTGATTTTACAATAAAAACAACAATTAGTTTCTTGTATAGGCCCCAAATCACACAAGAAATGCTTTAACAGGTCCCATTTTTGACAGCCCCATAGCCTTAACTCCCTTACAAGTGAAGAAAAGTGATTTGAAAGCGTACAATTCTTATGAACACAATATGGAAACAGATGGCTGGAGTAGGTATCGAACCAGGATCTCTTGAAATGTGAACCAGTGGCACTAAGCCTCATCCATTATTTAGATAGACTAATTCAGTTCAGGGTTGTAGCATAGAAGAATCCCAGCATCACCCAACACAAGGCATTAACTAAGCCCTGGATAGGGTGCCATCTATTGCGGGGCAAACTCAAACATACCCACATTTATTGATATGGAGCCAATTTAGAGGTACAAATGAATCTAACATTGAACACTGCTAATTATCAGAATATCTCCTAATTATATGTATATATAATAACTTTATCAAACCCACTTAATCCTATTTATTGTCAAGGGGGCCCAGCAACTGTCGCAATAGAATTGGGTACAGGACAGAAACCAACTCTGGATGGGATGCCAGTCTTTTGCTTTTATAAAATAAAAATAGAAAAAATAAAGTTAGGATCTCAACATTTTCATTGTGGAACCTTCATTGTGTTATTTAAAAAATTAGAAAAACGTACATATCAGGAATATTACTGCCCCATTCATAAAAACACTCAATAAAGATGCTAAGTCATCTGATAAGGCAGCCTGTCCTTTTTATTTTTGATTATAGAGTAATGCTTCAGGGGTGTGAATTGCACATCACCAATAAGTAGCTTTGGCCTCCTTTACTGTAAAATCAGTAATAAGTGTTAGCAAACCTCACTATGAAAAGTTATTAAGTATAATAAATCAGATGTCATAAGGAATGACACTGATTTCTTACGTTCTTCTTCTGATTGTGGGGCCTGTCTTTGCCACAACAAAAGAAAGTGATGAAATAACCTGAATGGCATACCAGTAATTTAAAGGGCACACTCCAACCAGGCGGCATGGTGGCGCAGTGGTAGCACTGCTGCTTCACAGTAAGTAGACCTGGGTTTGCTTCCCTGGTCCTCCCTGCGTGGAGTTTGCATGTTCTCCCCATGTCTGCATGGGTTTCCTTCGGGTACTCCGGTTTCCTCCCACAGTCCAAAGACATGCAGTTTAGGTGCATTGGTGATCCTAAATTGTCCCTGGTGTTTGCTTGGTGTGTGTGTGCCCTGTGGTGAGCTGGGGCCCTGCCCGGGGTTTGTTTCCTGCCTTGTGCCCTATGTTGGCTGGGATTGACTCCAGCAGACCCCCATGACCCTGTCGTTAGGATATAGCGGATTGGATAATGGATGGTTGGATGGACAATCCAACCACAAACATACATTCTGTTATACTGAAGGAAATTAGACACAACAATTTAGCTGCCATTCTGTTAGACCATGGAAAGAAACCAGAGCCTATGAAGGGGTCTCTTCTTCAACACAAGGAGAATGTGCAGATATGACATTGCATTCCCAGTGAAAGCCAGCACTGCAGAAGGCACTCTAAACATTTACCCACCCTTGCCTACTCGGCCTAGGCTAATTGAGAGGTGCCAATTAACCTAATGTGCACATTTTTGAGATATAAGAGGAAGACAGGGATAGACTGTTGTCCTCAGTGGCAATGAATTAGATTAAACTGTTTTTGAAAAAGTTATGTTATTTAATATCTCTAAAATGTTATGTTTTACTTTAGGCATTTGCAGTATGTGCAAAGCTCATGAAATATGTTTCATTTTGCTTTAAACAATCTTTTCCTTTGTTTTAAAGTGTCCGCAGACATCCTTCCCTCTTTCTGCCCATTAACTTTCAAAATGATTTGATATAATTCTTGATAATGCAAGGTATACTGTATAGACAGAAAATAAATACCATTCTTCATAAATCAGTTTTCTTTATACCACTCTACTATAAAGTTCAAAAACTGCCTTGTATATGATTAGTTTAAGGTCATTGATGCTCTTTTTTAAAGACCCAGACGTTCAGTAGGCACTCTCTAACTCAGTGCAGAACATGGCTATATTTTATTTGAGGTTGGTATTTTACTTCAGGCCATTTTATGGCACACAGAGAACACTTATTAAGGACTATATTTGCATAATTAAATGTTGTTTTTCCATATGAGATACTATGCAGAGTTTCACAAACCAACTTTAGTTCATACAATTAAAAATGCAGGACAAGTTAGAAAAGCAGCACACAGGATTCCATGCTGACAGAAAGAACCAAAGAAAAGAAAGCTGCTTTGTCGACTTCAGTCAGACTAGATGTGCAGTCAAGAAAATACCACTGAAATATTAAAATCAAATGTTAACTCTAGGGAAGTTATTATTTATTTATTTTTGGTATTTTTCTTGGTGAGCACATTTATTAAATCATATCCAGTCCTTCAGAAAGTTAGTAATATAACTTTAGCTAAGCAACAACTTTATTCTTATATAGTACTTTTTTTAATATTATATGAGTAATGAATTTACTGAAAAAAAATAGCTATTATTTAGCACAGACTAAGCACTCAATAAAGTACAAACCTTCAGTACTTTACATTTCATAAATGCACAGTCCAATGGGCGTGTAGTAATATTGATGAAGAAAGCAAAAATTCTGACATCTACTTTACACTCATATGGGCAAAATGACCATTAGAGACACAAGTTTACTGCCTCCCAAGGACAAGAACTAATCCAGTGTTAGGCTCCGGTAGTATGTCAGCACCATCTCAGAAGGATCAGACAGACCATAGGAACCAACCCTGAACCAGTTGGCAGCATAGCAATACACTGGAAATGCAAAAAGACCTCATGCACTTCAACACCCACACGTCTTACAGATACATAGATACTGTATTCATAGTCTTATTATAAAAGCTGAGTTTGTTGGAACAACTTCTCATATTTGCATGCAGCTCATCTAGAAATTTGTGGCTGATGCTCCCTACAATGTTTTGACTAATTCTTGTCATTTTATTATAATCTGTATCTTGTGATCTCAGCATCCAAGATCATGCAAAAGCTTTAAAAACATCAAGGATGTAAAGTTGTGCTAAATCTGCCATCAGCTTATACAGGGTGGTCCAGATCTAATTATGCAGATCCAGATTGTCTGGATGACTTTGATTTATGCGGGGACGATTACAGTTCGATGCAAAGACGATTCTTCATGTCGTAAGTTTGCACACTTCTCGATGGTCCGGGATTTTTCAGGTGATTTTCTATGTAATAAACGTAATAAGTTATAACGTAATGAAAATTGCATAATTAGATCTGGACCACCCTATATGTTACAAGAGGGAGTGTTTCCTGAGCTCAACTGGAAAACAGTAAAAAAAATATAAAAATAGAATTTCCATGACTATGCTTTATATCTCGTAAATTGTCCCTAGTGTGTGCTTGGTGTGTGTGTGTGTGTGTGCCCCCTGCGGTGGGCTGGTGCCCTGCCCGGGGTTTGTTTCCTGCCTTGCGCCCTGTGTTGGCTGGGATTGGCTCCAGCGGACCCCCGTGACCCTGTAGTTAGGATATAGCGGGTTGGATAATGGATGGATGGATGCTTTATATCGTATGTAATAATCCTTTGCAGACACATTTTGAATAAAATGTGTTACACCTAGGAATGAATTTGAAATACCTGTAAATACAGCATTGCAGTGATAAATTTATGACCTTTTCAACAACCAGCAAAAAAAAAAAAAAAATAGTCACTTTAGCTATTGTGACAAAATCGCGAAAGTTTAATCAAATATGAATTACTAGTTTAAAGCATATATACTAATATTTATTTTAGAAGTCAATATTATGAGACACGGCATGCCATCAGCACGGCACGCAGATAGTCCTTAAGATCACGCCCTGCATATGTGGGAAGAATTGCAGCAAGGGTGTCCCACTCTCTTGGCCTCTCTTGCGATTTTGTCGTGGCGATTTTGTCAGCACGCATTTGTCGAAAACCAGTTATCGGGTTTGTCGCCGCTCATTTGTCAGTCGCGGTTTTGTCGGGACGCATATGTCTATCGCGCTTTTGTCGGTGAACCGAATTGTACTGCTGTCTGCAAAGTTTTCACTCACAAAATTAAGTTTAAAGAAACTGTAAGGTGTTTTCTAACACTCATTGTATAATCTTTTTGAAGCAAAAAAATAAAGATGTATTAGGGCAAGAGTTATTATATTTTTATCATAATTAAAGCTGAAATGTAACCATTTAAATGCCAATTAACACTTTGTTTGCATATATTGAGATGAATGGGTAGGCTATTGTATATAATGCAATATCTCCGGAGCTAAACCTTGTGATTAATTTCAGACAAAAGCACTGAACACTGATTACAAGTGAACTGATAAGAAGTACGCAGACCACATAAAAACATTGTCCAACGATACAAAGTACTGTAATTCTAAGCTTCAGGAGTAAAACGCTGTGACTTACTGTGGCATCTCAAAAACTATGCCATTTCCTACACTACATCAGTGTGCATAAAAGCTTCATGACAAATACACTGTAGTTAGTGGTCATCCACAAATTGGTGTTATAATAAGTTTATTTTTTTTTCTCCTATTCTTACTTTCCCACAAACTGTATTAACCCCTTTCATACGGTTAAAGATTTTGTTTTAAATTGGCCCCTTAAATAAAGTCAACAGAAGGTGATCAAAGCACAAAAGTTTATGTTAGCCAGTTTCCCAGTTGACATCCTTTACAGGAAGTTTTCTGTTTAGCCAGTGAACCTGCATAGGTTGTTAAGATGCACTCTGAATTTGAACAGCCCTTGTATGAATAGTGCTATATACAGTCGGTCAGTATAGTGAAGCACACATCTTTGTGTTTCACCGTCAGACCTGCTTGTCAACTTTGAAGGAACACCTCCTCTGACATAATGTATCTTGGTCCAAACAATACTTTTGCATTTTATTAACATGCCTCATATGTGTATGAAAATAGTGCATATAAATTAAACAAAGAAATGTTCACCTGAATAGAATTCACATCGTGAAATATCACAAGTAGGTTAAGGTTAAATCTGGTCACTTAAAGACAAGTATTTTCTTATTTATTTAAATTTTTCTCACATGTTTGAGGCAATACCAGGATCAGAACTATAGCCTTAATCAAAAGTACAGTAGCACCATACATGTCAGGCTGTAGACTGGCAGAGTTTGAACTATTTTACTGTCTTATAATACCTGGCTTACTTCTTTTAATTATTGTGATTAAGGCAGACAAGTTAGAAAATGAATCACATTTCATTTATGCTTGACAATAAATTAAACAATTATGCAATTTTCATTACACTATAACTTATTAAGTTTATTACATAGAAAATCACCCGAAAAATCCCGGACCATCGAGAAATGTGTGAAATGACGACATGAAGAATCATCTTTGTGCCGAGCTGGAATCGTCCCCGCATAAAATAAAGTCATCCAGACAATCTGGATCTGCATAATTAGATCTGGACCACCCTGTGTATATATATATATAATATACACACACACACTATGGTCTAAACACACACCAGAATGACTGAAAAGGAAGAAAATGTAAAAAGAAAGAAATTGTCTGACTTGGCAGTCACAGTCATAGTGACGCATTATGCAGACATATTGCTGATGGTATAAAGGAGCCCCTGTTGCGTTTCTTGACACACTTCTGCAGAATAATTTGTTGCCTGACAATACACAGTGTTAATGTGTCAGAGAGAGGATAGGCAACATTGTTCATAAAGTCACTCAGTTTTTTTTTTAATTCTCTCCTTTGCTACAACCTCCAGGGTGTCCAGAGTGTGTCCTATAACTATGCCTTCCCTTTTAATGAGTTTTCTGATCTGGTGGGCCTCTCTTGAAGTGATATTGCTGGCCCAGCAAACCACAGCATAGAAAATCACACTGCTATCACAGTGTATATAGTTCCTCTGTATTACAGATGTGGATCCCCAAGTACTTGTAGGAGTGCACCACCTCCACATCTACGGTTTAAATAGTGTCCAATAAACAAACTGTAGTGGTTCTGGATGGTCTACCACAAGAGTATTCCTATAGTCTAGGATCAGACTCTCAAAGATCTTCATGATGTGAGAGGTTAAGTGCACTGGTCTGTAGTTATGAGGTGATGAGATGCATGTCTTCTTTGGAACAGGAAATCCAGGGTGTTTTCCACAGCAGCAACCCTTTCTAGAGTCTTAGGGACATACTGAGCAGGTGACAGAGGACACCACAGAGTTAATCGGCATGGACATTAAAAACTCAAGGACTAATTAAATCTGGTGCTATGGCTTTTCCTGTGTGTAGCTTCATCAGTTGTCTCTTTACTTGGTCTTAAGTTATGGACAACCCACACTGATGGTCAGAGGTGGACTCATCAATGGACAATCCAGTTGACTTGGTAACTTAAGTGTGTCAACAATAGAGCATGCATATTTTTTGTTTCGCTTTTCAGGAGTATATGAGAGAATGCTTGTTTCAGCTTCAATAATCCAGTTTCCTAGTTCTTAAAACATATCAAAAACGTGGTTGCTCAACTTTTGACGTAACAAAAGAAACACCTTTAAAGAATAACTACTGTATTCTTGGTAGCAGGCTTTTTCTCTTTGCAGTCTTAGCCTGTGCCTAGTGGTATTATCTAGGGCAAGGGAGGGAGCCGGGACTCATACAAACACCGCTAGAGGATGATCTTTTCAAAATGTCATTTTGTACAAGTAAAAGTAACCAGAGGCTTTTCAACTTTTGTGATGCATTTCAAGAATGATTATGCAATTTCTAATATTCTTTTTACCTTTTAAACTTTGTAATGTAGCAACATTGTAATGAAAAAGCACAGTGTATTTAGAATCTGAATTTATCTATCATCTTTTTCTCTCGTTTTTTTCTTTCTGTTTTTCTCACTATCTTATATGTGGTTCTATGATCAACATCTAAGTAATCCAGGCCCTTCTTAAGAGGTGTTTGTGACCCTGCCAGCAGACACCTTCTCTTACTTATGCTTTACTACAGCACATCACAGTAGTACAAAGTTTGAAGGATAATCTTGCTGTTTCTTATATATAACTTGTTCACACTGCCTACAGTCATCTTGTACAATGAACTACAAAATAGATGTTCATTCATCCATACACAGAGTGACTGAGCAGCCAGGGGTATTCAGTAAAAAGGAAAGAAATAAAAGTAAGATCTGCCATTAAGTATTCCGAAAATAATTTTTTGTTTTGTTTTTTTATTTGTTGCATCATGATAAAGTCTAAACTGTCACAGTCTATTTTTCCTTTACTTATAAGCATTTCTAAAATTACTAGTTAATACTTTAAAATGGCAGGTCAGGTCAGGTCAGGTTGGGGAGGATGCACTGGTACAGCCCATTGCCACACCCACCACATGATGAAATAGTATGGGATCCCAGTTGGCAACCCCCCAGGCAGACACACAGTCCAGTCCCACCCTGCAGAAATGACCTTCTATCTGTCACAGCCTGGTGTTACGCAGGCATCCCCTTGGCTTGGTCCAGCTGTTCGGGTCCTCAAAAATGAGGAGCTTGTGAGCCAAACCAAACTTTGGGAATCGCACCTCATGGCCATAGTGCCGTAACTGACGCTCCCTCACAGTGCAAGTAATGTGCCTCATTCGTCAAAGGTTAAGAAGTGGTTGAGTAACCTTTAGGTAACATCAAACAACAGAGGCTATCAAAGTCAGAGCAAATAAACCTTTCCTGACCAGTTGGCCTGTGCAGAAGGAGAACTAAAAACTCAAACAAGAAAAAGAGAACTATTTCAATCTGTGAACTTTTTTTTTGCAAACACAAAGGTGTTAAGCTTTTTTGTTATTGTTTTTTTTTTCTTTGCTGTTATGTTTCTTTAAAAAGTTTATCCATTGTGATAATAATACAACACAGACATCATAAAGATTTGGGGCAGCTACCCGTATATTGTTTTCCAAGCTGCAAAAGTTAAGTTCATGAAGCACGATGTGCATAGAACAGAGTCCAAAACAGAACTGATCATTACAGACAAAGATGGAGGCTTTAAAGGCCCGTAAGGGAAGTGATGTCATCAAAAGGGCCGAAATCGAAAGTGATGTCTTCTGGTCCGGAAGTGACGTCAGCAAAGGGGCCGCACCAGGAGTGATTGTCTTCTGGTCTGGAAGTGACGTCAGCAAAGGGGCCGCACCAGGAGTGATTGTCTTCTGGTCTGGAAGTGACGTCAGCAAAGGGGAATTCCCGGAAAAGGTCTGTAGGGAACTGAGAAAGAGAGTCAGTGCACTCTGCCGCCCCCGGTTGGATATTTTATTACAAATACTTAGGCCCTTTAGCTGCCTCCTATTCGCACGTGTGTGACACCATGCAGAATTTATATCTCTGTAATAAGTTGTTTTCATATATTTTTTTTAATGACTTGCCATTTCTTTATTAGTCTTAAAAGTATTTTTAGACACTGTTTTTTTTTGTTTTTAATTTTAGCACAGCTGAGGTTGAACAAACCTCCATCTGAGAAGAGACATGCTCATAGTCAGAAGTCCAATTAGAGATTTGAGCGGAAGATTTTTGCTTTGGCTCCACTAACTATAATGGGGTTGGGACCTGAGAAGCTTAATTAGGACAACTCGCAATGAAAGTGCTGCCCATGCAAAGACCACCATTACATAACTACCAGACTCCAGATCCTATCACATGATATACTTCATTTAGATGGTCACTTTCAGTGGCAGGGTTTCTCAAATCTGAAACATCTCAGTCTTCCTGTATTCCCCATAAAACATAAATGTTATGCTTTTCTGGCTTACCTATGCTCTGTGTACCTCTCTTGTCCATCCAACACACATATTCTGTGCTTATTTGGCTCTTCATTAAACACCAATTGGAACTGTTTTTATTTCAGATAAACCCCTCTCCCCAAAATATCTCCAGAGTTATATACTTTCTCATCTCGTCAATTGGATGTGCTCCTCCTGATGAAGGTTAAGGCTTTTACTCTTTCTTTTCATTCTGTTCATCATCTCTGTTGGTCATGAATACAAGTGAGAATTTCACTGCACTGTGTATACGTGACAATAAACGTGAACTTGAAATCCATAAGTAGGCCCTCTCTTTGGCTTCCACATAAAGCCCTTATTCTGAAGGGCAGTATCTCTTCTTGCTTTCACAGTGAAAAAGTCCAAGTCATTCTCTACTTTTTCATGCTTATATGTGAAATGGCTCAAGTGCTGTGGCGTGGTAATGTGATGTGCAGGCACATTTGTAATTGCGGCATACACAGTAAACCAACTGGACCAAGACCAAAAAAACTTCTTCAAAAGCCTGACCTGACATATACCTTAAACATTATCATTAGTGTCCAGGCACAAATTCTTATCTTTCTAGTATTTCTGTAAGCTTTTTCTTCTCCATATTTGCTTATCATGATATTACAACAACAACAATTTATTTCCTGTATAACCCAAAGTCACACAGGTAATGCCTCAATGGGCTTAAACAGGCCCTGTTTTTGAATCCTCCCCAGCCCTGACTCCCTGAAAAGACAAGAAAAACCTCTTCCAAAAAACCTTGTATGAAGAAAAAAATATTAATGAGGTACAGAAATTCAAAACTTCAAGCTGAAGTGATTTGCAGGTTACTAAAACTCTGTGAAGTGTTTTTTTAGCTGTCAGGTTAACTTCCTCTACATTTCTGACATTTCCTTAGCATTCTGTGGCACTGATAATATACCATACTACCAGCTGCTCTGTTTCCACAGCCATCCAAAAGATGGTGATGTACACATCTATACACTACACACAGCCTTACATACATACATACATTGATGTGTCCTTTTTTTCTTTTTCTGTAATTGTTCTCTGTGTTAATATGATACAATACTAGGATTTAGCCTGACTGTCTGTGTAAATTGCCAGTAGACATTAAATAGCGAGACAATATGTGTGCTTTTGTATAAAAACATAAAAAAAAATGGAGGTGTGAATGCGACAGCAAACTTGCTTCATTGTGGCCAAAGTACAAGTATATTCAGCAGTGCAAATGAAAGAATTGATTTTTTAAATAGCAACCTGAAGGTGCCTGGGCATCATGAAATATTTGAATGTGTCACTTTCTAGTCAGTATTAAAAGCAGTAGCATTTGCACCTCAATATACTATAAGTATATGAAGATAAAGACTAAAACACATTCCTTCACAGGTCTTTTTGGAGCAGTCTAGACAGGCAACAGGTTGCTGGTCCTCCGCCTTTATTGCAGAGAAAGTGAGCAATATTTCTCACAAAAAAGTTTATGAAACCCTAATATCTTGCTTGTTTCCTGCCAGTTGGCTTACCTTGTTTGCATCTTGCTCCAAGAAAAGGAAGCATTCAGGCAAGACGATTAGGAACACAACTACTTGGCTAGTTACCAATAGCAGCTCACATCAAGACCTGTTAAGGTATTTTGCTTAATGTTGGGTGCAAATTTTATTTAAAAAGGTAACAAAGCTCTAGGCTCCATTTCAAGAGATAAAACATTTTTGCTGAACTTGTATATTAAAATGAGAAAAGAGAGTGCCAGCAAAGTTTCGTGAAAGGATCTATTTTATGAGAAAGGGTAATTATTATGAAATTAGTTTAGGGCAGTGGTTCCCAAACTCAGTCCTGGGGACCCACTGCGGCTGCAGGTTTTTGATCCAACAAGATTTACAATCAGTGATGATTATCTATAACAATTTATCACATTTAATAAGCTGGTCGTTTTTACTCTTCTCTTATTCTGCATACTGAAAAACACAACAGTATGTTTATTACATTTATAAGAAATCAATAAATGTTTTTCTAAAGCTATAAATGATTAACTCTATTTTGTTGTTTTCCTATTATTATCCCCTTTTCCTGTGTAGTTTGCTCCCTTCATTTAACCCTAATAGTGACAATTAACAAGCAGCATAGCAGACACCCAGGATGAAGAAAGCAGCAACGACTTCAGTGTCAGACCTGCTAATTAGTAAATCAATAAAATAACCAGAATACCTGGAAAAGCAGAATGAAAATTAGGTTGAAAATACTGTTAATGACTTTAAAAAAACCTACATATTCCCCATATAATTGCTTATTACATTTTAATAAAAATCTACCAAACCTAGTTTGTAATTTCTACATTCACTCCAAAACACAGAAACTGGGAAATAATGACTTGCTTAATTAGGCTAAGAGTTAAATGAAAAACGGAAGTTTGTTTGAACAAAAACCTGCAGCCACAGTGGGACCCCAGGGGTTATTTTTCATACGTGGATTACTCGTTTAGCGGGATGTAAATTGTTGACGACTTGGCATGATCCTGGATCTGTCGGTTTTTCGAAACTCTTGCTGGATGTGTTGTCATAGCAGCACATCCAAATCGGCTTGTTCTATGTAAACAAGGATTAGCTCACACACGTAATCAGTTTCCGTGCATGGAATTCTTTCAGTCATGGCTTCACTGTTCATGAATGAGCAACCAATTGATATCAGTCCACAAATATAGAGAGGGTTTTGTGCGATCAGTAAGATCCTTTATTGCTTCCGAAGGTAATTGTTTTCGCAAGATACCACTTTAGCCGAGGGGGAATATTGTACCTCAAAGATTTATTAGCACCTTATATTCGAAGTCAAACTAGGCGAAGTCGGACTCTTACAACCACACAGACAGTATGCATTGCTTTGAGGTTTTTTTGCAAGCGGCACTTTTTTATATACTGTAGGCGATGCAGAAAATCTATCTAAAAGTGCAGTTTGCCAGGCAATTCGTAAAGTCTGTTTGGCTCTGAAATATTTTCTTTGGGTTTTCATAGTGTTTCCTGGACACCTGCGTGTGCGGACAATAAAAGAGGTGATTCATGCCATTGCAGGCAGGTAATACACAGGCAAAAACACCCACAGTTCCATAAAGAATCTCACAATCAGCCTAACATTCTCAATACCCAGGATTTCCAAATGTGATTGGGGCACATGGGACTGATCAGAGTGGAGTTTGATCAAACATTATTTGGAAAATGTACCTCTCCTCCTGATGAATAATTATGCACAGTGTCTTCATCAAATATTTGACCTTCGTCAATATCTCGATGGTCAGACACAGGTTCTAGGGATATGACATTCCCTGCAACTGACCCAACAAAAAAAAAAAAGAGGGCTATATGGAACGTGTGGCACATATTGAGGACAAATATATGCAATGACCATCCTTTACCTGAAATGAAGTGACCACTGCATCCTGCCACTGGTTCTGAGGAGGAGCTTCCCCCTGGAATGCCCTCAGAAACCGGGCGATGCGCATTCTGCTGGACAGCCTACTCTTCTGCAGGGGGTAGGTCTGGACCGAGTGGACCTCCACCTGTTTTTTGCTTGTCTGCCTTCTTATTAGCTTTAAAATTAATGTTTTTCATATTATATATGATTCTTTATGTCAACAATTCTTTAAATAGTTAAATACCAATATTTACCAGTATTCTTGTACTTCACTTTAACCTGTTCCCATGTTCTCCTGTGGCTCACGTTTGATCTGGAATTATGACATTAAATAATAATTAATCTGACACATAGGAAATGAAACACTGCATTCAGTAAATACAATGCACACTACTTAGCGTTTAATTTGTCAGCCACTTTTAGCCAGACGTCTTCTCTGGTTTGGGCTGCTTTTCCAGTGTTAGCCCTTGTGCATATTAAATCTTGAAATTCATCATATCCTTCGAGTAAAAGGTCCTCCTCCGCTTGTGTGAAAAAATGCACCGGTTCTTTCGTCATTTTGTTGCAGCCTATCAAAAGACTTGTTGATCTTGTTTTCTAGACTCAATATATATGGGCTTTTCAATCAGCGTGGATGCGCGCAATCATCTCAGATGATTAGATCCAGCTAGACTAATCTGCTACACGGCTGCGTTTGAAAAACCAACTTATCCCGGATGAGTTTCACCGGCATTAAATCATCCAAGTTGAGGCATCTGATCTCGGATGATTTAAGCAACATACGGAAAATACCCCCCCAGGACCGAGTTTGGGAAACACTGGTTTAGGGAGTAAGAGATGTCAAATTATCTTGAGCAATTATAAATGTTTTGTTTTCTACTTTTTTTCCAAAATTAAATACATTTCTTTTAGGAAAGGTAGCAAAATGTTCTTCCATATGGCTGAATTGACAAATACCGTTCTTAAAAATATTATAAATACCGTATTTGGCGGTTTGAACAGTTTTAGATATTACAGATTGCTAGATTTAAATGTTCATCTTTCAAGTTTGATAAACTGCATGGCTGCTGTTTACACATTCCTAGTTTTCATTTATAATTACCTAATGAGTTACACATCCATAGAGTGAGCAATCAATTAAACAATACATCTGCTTTTATACTGTTTTAATTACCAGTGCCTCATCTAATACATCACATCATCTGACTTTTAATATGCAGAACTTTATCACCTCCTCCAATAAACTAAAATTCCTGTCCAATCTTCCATTATTCTGAATACTGCTTTGTTAAGAAGGGTGTTTTGTGGATTGTCCTTCTGATCTTAGCACTGTTTCACAGGAGAGGTGTATGGTCTTTCCCATCAGTTTATCCCCACTTTCTGGAGGGCTGCTCATTACTCATTTACCTCATTCTAACATTGCAAAATTATATTGGTAGCTTCTCCAAGATGAAGCATAGACCTTTTGTGCTTTCAGCTTTACATTTCATTTCGTTAACCCTTGAATTACATTGAATCCTTTTCCTTGTGTTTAATAATTCATTCTGTTATGGCTTCACATATATACTTGTAATAAATTGTAAAAGATTATTATATATTAACTAAAAATTACATAGATGGAGTATAAATGCTTTACACATGATTGCAAAGTACGGACATCCAAATACCTTTTGTGAAGTGCAGAACCTAAAAGTGAACATTCTTTTTCTAATTATACACTACTGAATTTTATTTTTAAAAAGTACATCCCAGTTTTGCTCTTTTAATGTCAAGTAAAGCATTTTAGAATTGAGTGTTAGTAATTTTTTAGAACTTAATTATAATTACTTAATAGGGTTTCGATATTTCAGTTTTTAAAGCAAACTTCTCATGTGCTAACTTGGCTTTTTCCTAGGCAAGGTTTTACACACCACTAAATATTTTAGCTTCAGCATACTTTGGTTTAGTTTCTCTGTAGTATTAAGAATATTCCAGACTAATGATAACTGTACAATGTAAGTGTAATGTTCCCAAGACACAAATAAACCTTCTAAATGTCTACAACTTACTGTGTTTAAAAATGGAAAGAAATTCAAGATACATGTTTCAAACTGTCGAGCATAGCTAAGAGAACACATGGCAAAGAAATAACATTAAATAGTAATCAAGGTAACAAAACTATGTATTACAAATACAGAAAATGCTTGTTATAATATACTTCTTGCCTTGTCTAATATAATCTTTTGCATAATGATAAAAGTAAAGCAGGTGTGGCTTTGCAGTATTATTGTTGGGACAACAAAGGAGCCTAAAGACTGAATCTGACTTTTTAAGCATTTTAATTTGAGATTAAATATCACAATTAACAGTTTACATTATCTGTGGCGTCACATTATTATGTCATTGTTGTAAAGCAGCAGAATGTCAAGCAGGTGAAAAGGTGATTGTCTTTCCTTGGTGTCTTCTGGAACATATGTTACATACCAGTGAAAAACTGTTGTTTTTCTTGTGGTTTTCTAGCATTGCCGCCATATGGGCTGAGCGCAGTGGAGGAATCCAGAAGCATGTTAAGTTTCAGCCTTGATTAGATTTCTGAAAAGAAAGGGTGGAGTTGTTCGCCTAAGAGATTTTCACTTGGTCTTACATTTTTCAAGGCTAAATTGTGAATCTGAGATGTATAGCAGAATTTTTTTAAGCCACACTTGTTTTTCATTATTGCCATGAATATTTATGTCCTGTCACCCTTCAAATTACTAATTACATAATGATTCCACTCTGTGACACATCCAAATACAAGTTCTCTTTTCTTTTTCTTTTTAAATTTAGGTTTTAAATAGTACCAAGGGATTCTTGCTATTACTGTTCTTTTTGGCTAAGGGTCAGAAAAGGGTTTTTGTGATGAAGAGACAAACTTCTTCCAGAAAATGTAACAGTTGAGTTACTCCAGACCCTTCAGATCATAATCTCAATTTTAATGGCCTGAATCTAAACCTTGTTCCAGTTTTCTGAAACTGAGATTGCAATCACTATTAATACAACAGAAGAACCCAGTGTAGCTTCCAGTTCATTCAAGTAGTAGCCATGAAAAAAATGCAGCCTCAAGTGGAAACCCCCAGGCTGCTCAGATTATTATTCATATAGCCTCTCAATCAACGTAAATGCACAGAGGAGCACTTGAAATGTACCATTTTAAACAAACAGGGCTGCCAGTTAAAGCAAATGGGAGATGCCATTTTGGCACTATTGCATACTTTTTAAAAGATGCATGCAATAATGATTACATCTAGAATAAGTACGGTTGCAGAGATGATGAACAAAACCTCAAAATCATACCTCAGAGACTGCATTGTATCCCAATGTAGTCTCCATGCCCATTTAGGGTTATGTTAAATACACTACAGCCATTGTCTTTTCCCAGATAAGGGCAATGAATGACATGAATTATATCTGACTGCATTTACTCTGTTATAGTGGACACGTACATCATATTCCTTCTCTTATAATTATATGCCTAAGTTCAGTTACTCAAGAGGAGAGAAATAGAGAGAGAGAGAGGTTGGGAACATACAGTGATGAAGAGTGTTGACGCAACCATCACACAATGAACCACCTCAGGATCCCAAATTAGGGTCCGAGTGGAGCCATGCAACAGGTGATACCTCAGCACCACACTAGTTCAAACTGAACAGAACAGTGTGAGGTTTTTTACACTGGCTGGAGTGTCAATCCTGCCACCAAATCCCAAATTTTCCCTTGCAAGTTGGAGGATCTGCTTGCAGTCAAATAACAGCTTATAACATTTAGTGCATTTTATAGCTTGCTCAAACTACCATTTGAAACACGGTTAGAAATAAGCATCTGTCTTGCACACGGTTATTTTGTTATGACAGCTACAATAGTGATCAGTGCACAAAGGTCTCTTTTTTAAAAGTCTAACTTACATATAAATTGCACCTAGAAACATGATGCTCATAAGTATTTAGAAACACTGATGGCTTTGTACATAATGTAGCAGTTAACTGTTAGAAATAAATTAAAATAAAACTAAACGGCTACAATTTAGTAGATTACTAGCAAGTACATAATTAATAAATCATTTTGCCAAGTTGACAAACCAGCATGGCTTGTGGGATGATGGGGTCACTTATATTTGATGATTGGGAGCTGTACATGATTCTCATGATTCTCTTACAATTTTAAAAAACGCAACTTTTAGAATTCAGGAATCCTAAAACCAACTGTGAGATATATTGTAACTCATCCATCATGTTCTACTTTCAATAGGTGCTAAACTCAGCCGTCCGTAATTGCTCGAGTCAGAAGTCTTCCTAGAATGGTGAGCTGCTCACTCAATTACACAGAGGAGGCTCTCTTTTCTTATACTTTTTCCCACATTCTTATCTTTTCAGCCACTACTCACAGTTCATGTGCACAGGTCATATCAGTTTCTGAGAGTTTGTCCAAAAACTCAGTTGTACCTTCATAATCTCAAGTAACAATCATTCACTTCACTCCTCTCTCTCCCCAATTAATAAGAACCAAGAGGCAAAGTTACACAAACCCCTTTAGCAGGGGCATTTGCTTTCCCCAAGGCAGCATGTCATTTGCATTGACAGCTGTGACAGATAGGGGGCGCTGTCGTCCCCTTGAACCCTCAGACCAGACACCAGATAAAAGTCCAAAATATTGACTTTTAATTACAATAATGTGCACAACGCACCCTCCACTCCACAATACTCATAAACAATAAATAGTAAACAATACAATAATCCAACCCTCCACTCCCAGACGCGTTTTCACCCTTCCTCCCAACTCAGCTCGCTGCTGGGATCTCCCACAGTCCTTTTATAGTCCTCGACCCGGAAGTGTTTCTCTTCTCTGTCCATGTGACTGGCAACACTTCTGGGTCGGATGAAAACTCCTTTTCTTCAACCCGGAAGTACGTCATTTCTTCTGTCCCCATGACTGGGACGTACTTCCGGGCTATATGGAAAATATAAGTCTCTGAGCCTCCCCTGGCGGCCCCGATGCCCCCGAGGGCATCATGGTATTTGGAGTTTTAATGCACAGCCCTGCTGGAATTTGGGGCATCTCCACGTCTCAGGGAGGGTTCCATCTGGCGGCTTGGGGTATTGGCCGAGATAAGCTGCCGGGCATAGTCCACACAGCAAAACATTTTATGAAGTATTGCCTCCTACACTGGCTGTCAGTCACATTCTGCATCAAACCATCCATCCATTTTCCAACCCACTGAATCCAAACACAGGGGTCTGCTGGAGCCAACACAGGGCAGGAACCAATCCTGGGCAGGGTGCCAACCCACCGCAGGACCCACACAAACCAAGCAGACATTAGGGCCAATTTAGAATCATCAATCCACCTAACCTGTATGTCTTTGAACTGTGGGAGGAAACCCACGCAGACACGGGGAGAACATGCAAACTCCATGCAGGGAGGACCCGGGAAGCGTAACCCGGTCTCCTAACTGCGAGGCAGCAGCGCTACCACTGTGCCACCATGCCGCCCACAACAAACCACTCAAAAATAATTACAAAAAGATTAGACAAGAATGCTAACATCATCACAAAATAATCAAGATTCCACCCACTGGTTCCTAAACCCAATAGCAATCAATCCTCAGATGCACTTTGTTATTCTGTCCAAGAAAAATCCCAATCTGGAACTGAAATAACACACACCCTTAAACAAAGCTGACTTAATGCTAAGAATACAAACACATCTTATAATTTCTTAAATACAAGGGTGAAATTGCAGGCAGCAGGGCCTCCAGTAACCCATAATCAACACAGAACCTGACAACTCTCAGTAATGCATTTGCTATGACAAATAAATCATTAATGTGCATAAGGAGCAATGTGCAGTAGGTTCTGTAGTACAGTGATGTTCAACCATTAGCTGGAGTTTCCTCTCCATCTTCCTGGTTTAAGGTTTAATAGGGTGACCAAGGAATTTAATTCAGCTAATTCAGTCTTGCAGTACAGTTGTCCTGTCCCTGTTTTGTATTTTATGCTGAAGTAGCAGAATAACCACAGTACTCCAACAATTGCCAATACCTTTAACATCGGTGGGTGATTATCATCTGCATCCGGGTGCAGGAATGATACCTTCACAAAGTAAGAAAATTTGGGGTGTCAACCAGGTCTCCACATATATTGTCCGAGCATACAAAAGGCAAACAGAAAAGGAATCCTTTTTGGTGTGTACTTCCCGTTATGTGGGGTATCAAAAATAAACAGATAAGTCTTGTTAGGCTGGTTAGCCAAGATCACACTGGTAGCCGAGCTCTGTCCAGAGGGCCACTCATGCCAGTAATGACACCTTGTGCCAGTGTCTCATTTTTATGGAGACTGAATGAGAAGGGGCGGGGTCAGTTGCCTGCACTTGGCAGTTTATTGGCAATGTGGGGGAAGAATGAGATGACAGTGTTAACAATAGTGTCCACTCTTGTCCTAGCAGGTTATTATATATCTCGACAGAGCCAGTGAGGAGGTCCTTCTTCGTGCATACATGACACATCCATATCTCTCGCAGTTTCACTTAAGAGGTTTCTGCCTAATACAATGACCTCAACCAAAGAAATTAACACAGACTAACCCTAAACTTGTAACATTTGTTCCGGCCTTGCGCCCTGTGTTGGCTGGGACTGGCTCCAGCAGACCCCCGTGACCCTGTGTTAGGATAGAGCAGATTGGATAATGACTGACTGAATGTCTGACAATAACTTTAAAGTTTAGAATAGCCAACATTTAAATTTCCCCCACTGCTCTTGATTATTGCTGCATATGGTTTACCAGAAAATGTTCTAGGTCATTTTGATGGGCTTTCTCCATGGTCTCATAAAATTCCTCCCATATTACCTTTCACCTCAGTATCTTCCAAGCTTGTGACTTTTTTAGCCATCCTGTAATACTCTGCCAAATCCAGTGACCCACCAAATGTCAGTGCTTGAGGCTCTTCATATTTGGGGCATTGGCTTACCTCACTGTTTGTGTCTACCAGTCAGTCCTTGGTTTTACTGAACAAGAAGAATTGGAGGTTGAGATGAATATGGGCCAGTCAAGAGCAACTAGTCCAGAGCAGCAACCTGTGATTTACATGGACGAAAGTAAAAATGATTTCAATGAAAATTCCCTAAGAAACCTGACACATGCAGACACTGATTATTAAAAGATTAGCATAACGATTTGTGAGAGGGGTACGTGTCATCTGTAATATGCCATCTTGAAATTTATTATTATTTATTAACTGCCAAAGAAAGAAAACAGAAAACAAAAATGGCACTTGTATTAAATAAACTTAATTAATTGGGTATATAAGGGGAACAGAAAGTACAACTGAAAAGACAAAACAACAATGTAGTAGTACATCTGTGCCTAACTACAAAGGCCATTTACTTCTCAATATTAGGTGGAAAAACACTGTCCTTCTCTCCTTCCACCTCTCTTTCTTGCTAGTCTCCTACCTGAAATCCAAACTTGCATATTAAAAAAATTATAATAATAAAAAAAAATGTAAGACATCACTGTCTAGTACACATACTGTATATAGCAACTGGGCTCACATAGTCCATGTACCATGTTATCAAAATGGCATACAGATGAGTAATAACTATGGTAAAAGGAAAATTAGCAGGAAATAGCTAATAAGCTAATAAATATAGCTAATAAGTATAGTTAATAAGTATTTTTGTAATTTTAAAACATTTTCACTTGCTTTTATTAACTAATAATATTTAAAGTCAAAGGTTCAAAACTTGCATTAAAAGTAGGTGGGAGACAAAAATTAAAACTACAACACAATCACACTTAAATACACAGACCCTAAAACAGTGGTCTGGCATGGAATAGTATAATTTTCAGAATATATTTTTACATATTCAGTTTTGAATTGGATGTTGGCCTCCAGATTTTACCCTTACAGACATTCTGATTTTAGTCAAGTTCATTTTGAACATAACAAATATTTCTTACTTTTATCTGATATAATGAAATCACTGGCCCCAAATCATTTTTTATCTTTTTAAAGCTTACTAACGTTTGCAAAAGTTGGGTACATATTAATTTGGGTCTCTTACTTTAAAGTGTGAATGTTTACAGTGTCTTAGCAGGACTCTGCAGGGGCAGAGTACTTTGTTTGTTTGACTCTTTTGAGGATTTTTTTTAATTATTAATAGCACTTTTCTAAGATCTTCAAATTCATTTTTATGACTTTCAAGTTGCGTAAAACATACAATTAATAAATGTATAAACAGTCTGTACAGTGTTACCACAAGGGGGCACTGCAGCTTCCCAAACTCCCAACACAGAAGCTTAGACACAAGTTCACAGACACAAAGGCTTTTATTTTGCGTGAACCTCATAGGAATAGTTTCCCACAGCGCAATCACATTCACAGTAACCAAGATACAGACTCTATCTTCTCTCTATTGCCTTTTTTTCTTCCCTTCTCTGCTCCTCCACCAACTTTGCCTTCCTCCACCAGACTCTGGCTTCTGGAGTTGAGACATGCAACTCCTTTTATTTAATACCCAGAAGCACTTCCGGAGTCCCAAAGCTGTGGCTCGGAAGCATTTCCGGGTGACGTTGGAGTCAGACAAAGAAGGGCTCACCAAACCCCTCAGCACCACCTGGCAGCACCCACGGAACCCAACAGGGCTGAATCAATGAACTCCATTTCCCAAGATGCCATGTGGGAATCCATGGCAATGCCGTAACCCAGGGGTGCTGCCATCTAGTGTCCTGGGGGAGACAAAGCCCTGTGCAAGCTGTCTCCACCTGTCCTTCCAGATTGTGGGCGTCCCAGCTGAGTATGGTTCTTGACCGTCTCTAACAACATGCTAAATCTGAACTGTACATTCTATTCAAATCAATCAATCACATAATTTGGAGATTCGCAATGTTTACAATCGTGACAAGTGACCTTGTATTTCCTGCCTTTTGCTATGGATTAGAAAGCCTGGCTTGTATTCCTTATTGTCAAAATATTCATATCACAGTGCAGAATCATGTCACCAGCAATATGAAAGACATATTCTCCAGAGTGTTTCTTTTGTTGACAGTGATAAGTATAATTTGATGCTATGATGTAAGGAGACTGAATACCAAAGTGCACAAGACTCCGTTAATCTTTTGGTCTTTGCTGTGATGTAGCAAATAGAATGAAATAACACACTCTAAGTGACTTTTATTGATGTTTCATCCTTCAACCTCTTGATGTTGACTTTTGTCGACACCCATCTTCTAATACTTAATCTCAGTATTTCAACTAAAGCTGATATGCAGCAAAGCAGTGACTAATGGATAAACAAAATAATGCCAATCTTTCCACAGCACAAGAAATGACAAGACATTTTCATCTGAGTTTCCATAAGTTCTTTTCTTCTCAAACAAATGCAACAATCTGTCCATGCACTTTGTGAATATGGCTTGTTCACTGTGCACTGCAACATTTGTGCTTAAAGGAATACACAACCCAAAAATTATTATTTTTTTATATGTTACTTATCCCGTGTAGTTTTTGGTTGTGTCTGAGGAAAATCTTTAATCACATGTTTTGTAGAGGAAGGACAAAACAAGATTTCTAAAAGAATCGGACCAAATGGCAACCCACGCTGGACAATAGCAAACTATATAAAATGTCCAGGAAAAAATCTTGTATTACTTGTGTTGCATAAACCACAGCCAAGTGTCCTCTTGATCCACCTGAGATAGATAGATAGATAGATAGATAGATAGATAGATAGATAGATAGATAGATAGATAGATAGATAGATAGATAGATAGATAGATAGATAGATAGAAATTTGGCTTTTCATACAAACTCAATAAATAAATATAATAAAAAAAAAAATCTACACCAGAATTGCTAAAAAGAATGAAAACTTCTGACTTGGCTTTATAAAGTAAAAAGATCAGCCACTATCATAATGAGGCATTGTGATAAAGGCGTATAATCAGTGGTGTGAAGGAGCCCCAGTAGCGTTTCTATAGACGCTGCTGCTGAACAATTTGTTGGCTGAAAATGATGTACAATAGAGAGGATGTGCAGTATTGTTTATAATGGCCATCAGTTTTGCTTTATTCTCTCCTCTGGTACTACTTTCAGCAGGTCAAGTGTGTATCAGATAACTGAGTCTGCCTTCTTAATTACCTTTCTGATTCGATGGGCCTCTCTTGCACAACTAAGTTTTAAAAAATCACACTAGCCATCACAGAATGGGAGCCCAGAGTGCATCTCATAACCGAGCCTGCCATTTAATTAGGTTGTGAAGCCTCTCTTGAAGTAACATTGCTGACCCAGCACACTACATCACAGAGCTGTGGAAGATTTGAAGGGTGTCACTTCTCACATCGAAGTAGTGCAGCCTGCTAAGAAAAATGTGTCTGCTCTGCCCATTCTTAAATAGTTCCTCTGTATTAGGAGACCAGTCCAGCCTGTCATTGATGTGGACCCCAAAGTACTTGTGGCAATGCAGCACCTCTATATTCAGTCCCTGAATAGCGACCGGGTGTACAGGCTTTTTGGTGTAGCAAAAGTCAATAACCATTGCTTTGGTTTTGCCAATATTAGGACTGCAGACATTTTTCTTTGTGCCAAGAAACAAAGTTCTCCATCTGACTCCTGTAGGCTGTCTCATCTTTCTTTTCAATACACCCCATTAGTGTCAGAATTATTTGAGATTTTCTGCAAGTGACATGACCTAGTGTTATATTTATAGTCTGAGATGTACAGGGTAAAGCATAAAGGAGACAGGATGGTTCCCTATTTACCTTACCCACACTGAGCTAGCCATTTTTTATGAGGGGAATATGACCTCAGATGTAGAGGTGCTGAAAATTGTCTCAATGTTATAATTGAATGCCAGAAATTCCAAGTACTTAATTCCAAGAGGACATCATCTTCCAGTTTTCCAAACTGAATACTCAAAGTTTTGGTTTCAACCTAACATTATAAACAGGAGGGGAGATACCATACCCTTTGTAGAGTTGTATGACTACTTTAAGTGAATTCACCTTCACATACTCAAAATATACAAACACAATTAATCCTTCACAAACATATGGACTGAATGGTGTGCAATACACTGTAGGCTCAGAATATTCTCATATTCTTCAAAACATGTGTAGGACAGGGTGGCTAAGTTCCACAATTTCTCAAATATCCATGCAATGATAAAGGAAAGCATGTAGCCTAATTAGTAGAAGTTGTGCCATGTGGACACAGCAACCAAAATGCAACATTCAGACATTGGTTGAGATACTAGTCAGGTGATTAGCATGTGAGAGATGGATCAGAACTTCAGAGATGAAATATGTTATTAATTATTTCATTAAAAGGGCATGACATCCTGAAAGAAGGTTATGTTTAATATAAAAATGTGAACGTAACTATAAAGCTAGCTTTAAATTGGTAGTAATCATGTAGAGCCCACAAATAACAGCAAAACTGCATTCATCTTTGGAATTTTGGAAAAACTTGTGAGAGACTGGCAAAAACAGAAACACATGCTTGAAGAAATGGCAAAAAATCAACAGAGCACGAGGTCATCTTATACTGAACGTTAAGTTGTTTTCAAGTACCTAAAGTGAACTGTAATTCTAATCAAAATATATGCCAATACATTTGACAGAGTGCAGAATAATATAATATATAAGCCAGATGATCATTGCTTTAAATAAGATATATCTTAATTTCAACAGATTTGCCAGAAACTTTAAAAATTTGTAATGAAATTTCAGTGCATTTGCCAACCTGCCAGTTTGTCTGGAAATGACTCCTTTACATCTTGCCAGCATTTCAGTATCCAGTAGCTATGAAACAAATAACATTCTTTCCTCCTAGATTTGTCTAAGAGGAGGTAGCTGGGATGATTTAACATTCTGTAACCTCCAACTAGCAAGACTGGGTGGGTCTAAGAAGTAGTTGGAATATTTTTTGTTTCTGGCACTTTATTGATTACTAGACAACTATGTGTCTGAGTAGGGCTTTCCTCTTGATTTTCATCTATAAGTGAGCTGCCCTATTGCCAGTCAGAATAATGTTTTACACTAAAATGCATGCAGATTACCTTAAGAAATTACTTTTATTACATTTATTCACTTTTAAACTTGCTTTTGGGGCAGAGTATATAAGTTCTGCACTGGTTCAAAACAAAGACCAAGACTGGTTCAAGACCAATCTATGATACATTACAGGGCACACTCAGGCACATGTTCTTCAGTCTAAAGCCACTAGTCAACCTCATTGAAGGACACTGAAAAGTATCCAGGCATTGAATTTCTTACCTACTTAGTTTAGTTCCCAATCACAAGGAGTCATTATGCTCCAGATGTTCATTGGCTGGTAAAAAAGCCTCCCTGTGACGTATCAAGCCCTGTGCAGTTTGCCATAGCTGACTGGGCAAGGGTATTATAACGCTTCTCCTCTGCATTCTGGGGGTCATTGAATCTGAGTGGGTAGCCACTTACAGTGCATCCGGAAAGTATTCACAGCGCATCACTTCTTCCACCTTTTGTTATGTTACAGCCTTATTCCAAAATGGATTAAATTTACTTTTTTCCTCAGAATTCTACACACAACATCCCATAATGACAACGTGAAAAAGTTTGCTTGAGGTTTTTGCAAATTTATTAAAAATAAAAAAACTGAGAAATCACATGTACGTAAGTATTCACAGCCTTTGCTCAATACTTTGTCGATGCACCTTTGGCAGCAATTACAGCCTCAAGTCTTTTCAATATGGTGCCACAAGCTTGGCACACCTATCCTTGGCCAGTTTCACCAATTCCTCTTTGCAGCACCTCTCAAGCTCCATCAGGTTGGATGGGAAGCGTCAGTGCACAGCCATTTTAAGATCTCTCCAGAGAAGCTCAATCGGATTCAAGTCTGGCCTCTGGCTGGGCCACTCAAGGACATTCACAGAGTTGTCCTGAAGCCATCCCTTTGATATCTTGGCTGTGTGCTTAGAGTCGTTGTCCTGCTGAAAGATGAACCGTCGCCCCAGTCTGAGGTCAAGAGCACTCTGGAGCAGGTTTTCATCCAGGATGTCTCTGTACATTGCTGCAGTCACCTTTCCCTTTATCTTGACTAGTCTCCCAGTTCCTCCTGCTGAAAAACATCCCCACAGCATGATGATGCCACCACCATGCTTCACTGTAGGTATGGTATTAGCCTGGTGATGAGCGGTGCCTGGTTTCCTCCAAACGTGACGCCTGGCATTCACATCAAAGAGTTCAATCTTTGTCTCATCATACCAGAAAATTTTGTTTCTCATGGTCTGAGAGTCCTTCAGGTCCCTTTTGGCAAACTCCAGGCGGGCTGCCATGTGCTGTTTACTAAGGAGTGGCTTCCGCTTGGTCACTCTACCATACAGGCCTGATTAGTGGATTGCTGCAGAGATGGTTGTCCTTCTGGAAGGTTCTCCTCTCTCCACAGAGGACCTCTGGAGCTCTGACAGAGTGACCATCAGGTTCTTGGTCACCTCACTGACTAAGGCCCTTCTCCCCCCGATCGCTCAGTTTAGATGGCCAGCCAGCTCTAGGTAGAGTCCTGGGTGTTTTCGAACTTCTCCCACTTATGGATGATGGAGGCCACTGTGCTCATTGGGACCTTCAAAGCAGCAGAAATTTTTCTGTAACCTTCCCCAGATTTGTGCCTGGAGACAATCCTGTCTCGGAGGTCTACAGACAACTCCTTTGACTTCATGCTTGGTTTGTGCTCTGACATGAACTGTCAACTGTAGGACCTTATATAGACAGGTGTGTGCCTTTCCAAATCATGTCCAATCAACTGAATTTACCACAGGTGGACTCCAATTAAGCTGCAGAAACATCTCAAGGATGGTCAGGGGAAACAGGATGCACCTGAGCTCAATTTTGAGCTTCATGGCAGAGGCTGTTAATGCTTATGTATATGTGCTTTCTCAATTTTTTTATTTTTAATAAATTTGCAAAAATCTCAAGTAAACTTTTTTTCACGTTGTCATTATGAGGTGTTGTGTGTAGAATTCTGAGGAAAAAAAATGAATTTAATCCATTTTGGAATAAGGCTGTAACATAACAAAATGTGGAAAAAGTGATGCGCTGTGGATATTTTCCGGATGCACTGTATAATGACATGACTGCTGTTTCAATGAATAGTAGAGGCCATATGAAAAACTGAGGGCTCAGCCAGTTATCAAACCAACAGTCCAGCCATCGCGTATAGTACCATCATCTGCCAAAGCTACTTTGCTTCAAAATAAATAAATCAGGCCTGACCCTGGCCACTGAGCCACAACGTTTGTCAGTCTCATTTTGGCATAACAGATGACTTGTGCGTTAATGGAATGTAACAGCTTCCAGTTAACAAAAGCAGCTTCATTCTCACTAGTTGCCTTTTCTGCAATGAATGAAGTCAAGTGCTCCAATTGCGTTAAAAAACTGGACATTGCTGCAAACAGCCTTGTTGTGTT
This sequence comes from Polypterus senegalus, assembly GCF_016835505.1. Classification (NCBI taxonomy): domain Eukaryota; kingdom Metazoa; phylum Chordata; class Cladistia; order Polypteriformes; family Polypteridae; genus Polypterus; species Polypterus senegalus. Next base: position 58,844,300 of record NC_053170.1, read on the forward strand.
GGTAAAGAGTCCTCGCTGGTTTGACTGCATTTCCTGACTTGATCAGGGGTGTCATAATTTCCCCTTTCCTCCAAAATGTTGCGTAAAGATGGGTCAGTGTTCCTGTAAATGATCTCCGCTCAAGTTTCCTTTCATAAATCCCAACTTTTGCACACATTTTTCAGGACTCTTTTTTGTGTGTATGGAAGATTTATAAATCTGAACCCAGCTCTTTACGCACAATGAATCAAATCATAGTTACTTGTGTAAATAAAAACAAGCTAAGAAAACGTGTGAATGTCTTGAACAGTAACATGCTATAGATGGCCATATCATTTCATAGAAATTTTCCATAATCAGCAGGGATTACTCAAAGTGTGGGTGTAGAAATGCTGAACTTTTTTTGAATAGATTTCCTTTGAAATTTTCACTCGTTCTCTCCCTATGCTTATTGCTTACCTCAGGGAGTAATAACAATGAATGCTCACAGTCCTCATTCAGTCCTGAAGGTGGTACGAAAATAAAGGTGCTGTGACATTTATGCAACACAGTTTAGATGTGAAGTTCTTAGATCAACATTCTAACTTTAGAGAAACAGCACAAGCATAGAACAACTGGAAATTGTGTTTTTTATATAGCGCATTACATCTTGTATATTTTTGTTTTCATGTATTAATATTTACTAGACTTGGGGTGCAGGAATATAACCAAGTTATAGAGTTGGAAAATGCAGTCTCTTGATTAGATTTACTTTTTCTCTTATTAGTTCTGGCACCTTGGTTGAAGTTTGGAGTTCATAAGCATGTAGGGAATGAAAAAAAAGCCACTATGAGGTATTAGATTTCTAGGGAGCCCATATTGCTAATGGACTGTCCCCATTTCCAGTTTAAACATAAAAATGCCTGAAATTCCATTATATTCTTTGTATCTAAAGGTTTCTGGGAATTGTATAGGACAGAGTTTATTACTACTCCACATCCTTTAAATTCAGTTCAGGCTTTAGATGTGTCTGAAATCATCTAAAATACTTGCCATTGAGGGCACAAGTGGCTTTGGTCATAGTTAACAACAACACCATTTATTTATATAGCACATTTTCATACAAAAAAGTAGCTCAAAGTGCTTTACATAATGAAGAAAAATAAAAGACAAAATAATAAATTTAAATAAGAAAACATTAGTTAACACAGAAAAAGAGTAAGGTCCAATGGCCAGGGAGGACAGAAAAAACAAAAAAAAAACTCCAGACGACTGGAGAAAAAAATAAAATCTGCAGGGGTTCCAGGCCACGAGACCGCCCAGTCCCCTTTGGGCATTCTACCTAACATAAATGAAATAGCACTCTTTGTTTTTAGGGTTTTGTATTTAGGGTTGTAGTTAAGAATGCTCCATTCTTGAGATCCATGTACAGCCTTCAAAAAGGTCTTTCCAAAGTATATAAGAACTGCAAACTGCTACAGAAAATGTTATACATTTAAAACCCATTATGTTCTGGCCCAATTTGGACAAGTACTATGGCAGCAGTTGTAGGAATTTCAGCTTTCTAGAAGCAGAACATACAGTATATTCCCAAATAAAAGTATGCTGTTGTCATTAGTCATTTATTTTTAACAATAAAAGTGCAAACTTACTTTAGTGCCTAGTGGCATGATGGCACAAGGATTAGCACCGCTACCCCTCTGGTTCAGTGTCTGGGGATCATTGTCTATGCGAGCAGTATGGTTTCATCCCAAAGACATGAAAATCTGGTTAGTCGACTTTCTCAGTGCTTAGCTGGTGGTGAATTATGATTGTGCTCTGTGATGCGCTGGCATCTCTTGTAGTGTTGTGTCCCAGGCTGGGTTTAGTTTTCTGTCAACTCTGTAAAGGATTTAGCAGTATGAAAAAGTTATAAAATTGGACAATTCAAAGATGTGCTGCAATGATGACTGGTCCTTATATGTTCCATCTAATGTATTTTGGGTTTTCCACATGGAATAATCCATTTAAAGCTTATATTTGTAAAGGTTATCACAAAAAGATTTGAGTTGCAGGCTTCTTCTTTTCAGCCTGAAGGTACCTGGCCACTGTCTTGAAAAATAGTTTTGAAAGAAAATGTGGAGTAGCCTTCCTGAAAACAGTAATTAATGGAAAGACAAAGTTACAAAAAGCCACCTAAATGGACATGTTATCCTAGCAGTTTAAAAAAGTCAAGCTCTTTAGTAGGGTTAAAGTGTGGCAGGGAGGATTTGGTGTTTATCTTTGCTTCTGTGTTTGTACTCACTGCTTCCTTTCACTTTTGCCCATGAGTGCGGGCTTTAAGCGACACAATTCAAATTTCTTAAACACGACATATTGAATTTCTCCTGCTACTGTATGCTTTTCTATCTTAGTGTAGCCTGTTGAGGGAAACCAGAGACACATGGAACTCTATTATGATGATTTATATCCTTCTGTTGTTCCTCGGCTCCAAACTACTACTATGAGCTGGGAAATAAAAGGAAATAAAAAAGAAGTAAAGAAAGAGCTTTTTATACCCTTTGAACATGTGACACATCTATTGATGCACAGTTTGTATTCACCCTTTTAATTACAAATCCTACAATATGCAGGTATCTTCACTTTGTACCTATGAATGATTTAGCAATTCCTTTGCAGTATAACCCTATTTATGTCAAGCAAATCATTAATGTCAACTTTTCATGGCAAGCAAGTGAAGAACAGAAGCCAAAATCCAGAGCAAACATATATTTAATTGGAGTAAAGAGCTTACAGATGAGCAGTATGGTGGCTAGTTAGTCAGTGGTTAATACTGGACAGGACAGAGCACATGGGTTCAATCTGTACTGGGTTCAGTCAGTCACTATTTGACTTTATAATATCCTCATCCTGTTTTTTAGTTTTATCTGAATACTATGGGACATCCTATTTCCCATGCATGGTGAACTTACAGTATGTCTCAGACCTGGCTTGGTTCTCTTCAGTACTATCAGTTACAATTCCTCCCTTACCATATACACTCACTGTGCAAATTATTAGGAACGCTGCACTAATTCTGGATAGGACCTCCTTTTGCTCTGAAAACAACCTTAGCTCTTCATGGCATGGATTTCACAAGATGTTGGAAATATTCATTAGAGATCCATGCTGACATGATTGCATCACACAGTTTCTGCAGATCTGTCAGCTGCACATTCGTGCTGTGAATCTCCTGTTCTACTCCTTCAGAAAGGACTTCTAATGGATTCAGATCCCATGTCTGGGAAGGCTACTGAAGATAACTGAATTCATTGTCATGTACAGGAGACCAGGTTGAGACAACATTTGCTCTGTGATATGGTGCATTATCATGCTGGAAGTAAGCATTAGAAGATGGGTACATTGTGGCCATGAAAGGAGGCACATGGTCAGCAGCAATACTCAGATAGGTTGTGGCATTTAAGAAATGATGGATTGGAATTAATGGACCCAAATTGTGCCAGTAAAACATTCCCACATCGTTGTACTACCACCACCACCTTCCTGGACTATTGCCACAAGGCAGAGGTGCATGGATTCTTGCTGTTGCTGCCAAATTTTGACCCTGTGTTCCACAGCAAAAATCAAGATTCATTAGTTCAGACTTAGTTTATCCAGTCTGCATCTGTCCAGTTTTGATGAAGCCTCAGCTTTCTGTTCATGGCTGACAGGAGTGGAACCCTATGTTGTCTTCTGCTGTTGTAGCTCATTCACATCAAGGTTCAATGTGGTGTGCATTCTGAAATGGTTTTCTGCTTATTACAGTTGCACACATTGGCTATGTGATTTACTGTAGCCTTTCTATCAGCATGAACCAGTCTGGCTATTCTTCTTTCATCTTTCTCATCAACAAGGCATCTCCAACCTTGGAACTACCGCTCACTAAGTGTTTTTTGTTTTTCGCACCATTCTGAGCAAGTTCTAGAGACTGCTATGCATGAAAAACCCAGGAGAGCAGGCAGGTATGCAAATACTAAAACTAGCCCGTATGGCACCAACAATCAAGCTAGAGTTGAAATCACTGAGCTCACATTCTTTCCCCATTGCCCTTTCGCTGCTGTTTAGGGTGAACATTAGCTGAAGCTCATGACCTTTATTAGCATGATTGTATGCTTTGTGCTGGTGCCACATGATTGGCTAATTAAACGTACAGGTGTTCCTAATAATCTGTTTTGCTGTTTCTGCACACCAGCATACAGTAAGTTCATAAATCTGGAACAGTTGCTGCTAAATCTTTCCTTGCTTTAAAATGAAAGAACCCTGATCTGAACATGCTGAAGTTTTAATTGTATAATCTGATATTTCTAGAGCTGTCTGCACCATTAATTAATGGAGCATCCTGTAGCTCTGTTCCTACATGAAATTCTGCTGCTTCCTAGTTTTGATCTTTTATGACGTAGTGACATGGGTTGTTGGTTCTGCTACAGTTCCTGGAGGTATGGCACAGAATATTGGGCAGATGATGGAAGTGGATAAGGAGTGCCATTTGAGCATATTAAATATACTATTATCTTCCTGTTCTAGTATATTGATCAAATTTTCACTATATTCATGATAGCTTGATCATAAAAATAAAAAACTCCCTTGGAATACGTGAAGGTTGGTTCATTATATGCATTAGTGTGTCATATAATGGACCAACATCCGTGTCTTGCACCTGATGCTGACTGGGTAGACTCCTGTCCCCTTTGACACTATACTAGAAATATTTAAATTGTAAATAGAAAAACGAGTACACTTTTCATGATGTTTGCCTCCGACAGCTGCGTTTTAGTATAACTTTTTACACTCAGACTTTAACATTAGTGCACAGGTAATTTAAGTAATATGTGCAGGATTACCTACTGAATTGAAAGTAGTACCTTGCAGTTTCCTCTTCCACTGCTTCATCACATGATCCAGTGACAAAAGAGGTTTTCCTTTGACTTTTATTTATTTATTTTTTTGCTTCCTGAGTTATCCCAAATAACATTTGGAGTCTCATGTTAGAAAGTTTCTAGTTCAGGTCTCGAAGATTAAATGAGTGTTGAGTTCCCAGTACCTCCCTAGAGAATCAGTCTGGAGAGGGTCTAACTGAACATCTACTTTAAATGACATGCTCTTTCTGATGTCCTGCATGAGGCCTAGTCACTTGGTCATTATCCATTTTGTTCTTAAATTTATTCAAGTAACTAACAATGTAATCAGTCATGTTGTACATTTTTGTCTGCCTTTGACAGTGTAATATGGCAGGCTTTTTGCAATTATCTTATAAGATAAACTATCTCTTTTCCTTTGCTTTTCACCAGCCATTTCAAAAGATTAAATTATCACCAAACCTCCCACTGTACTCATCAGTTGTGTCAAGTGGAAATGTAATCCTCTAATGGGAGCTTCTGTTAGTGTACTCATTCGACTTTAATGCTGTACTGACAGAAATGATTTGCCCAGGGCAACAAGAGGTCTCCATGGCTGCTGCTACTCGATTTGAATGACTTTGTCAAAACGATTTGTGAGCTAATAGCTATCAGACCGCATGCTGTCTCTGCTTTCACTGCTCAGTGAGGATCCTCTGCATGGAGATGCTATCAGGACAGCACAACCTTGACTTTGTGATGTTTTTTCTGTTCACTTTTCCAATCAGTGTGACAATAAGTGAGTGTAGAATTCAAATGTCTGATTTTTTTAGCAGATGGTTTCATTTTTTGACTGTCCATTTATCACTTACCATATTAGAATCTCTTCCATTCATGGAAAGAATATACATTTATAAGAATATATATAGAATACGGAAAGAAGTATGTCATCCTATTTTTCTGTCATAGTTGGCAATATAAAACTTAGTTATATATGTGTATATATTAATGTGTCATCTTTTTTTCACACCCGCTTACTTTTTGTAGTTGGTTACTATGTTGTGTGCTGGTACAGCCATTGCCACTGTCCAGCCAAAAATCAATGTGGCACCCTGTGAAATCAAATTTAAAAGCTCTACCTACAAACTCAACATTTCATTTACCCAAACAGAAATTTCATATATCCTTCTCTCCACAAGCAGTCCCTATATTTGCATTTCAAAAGTAGAATCTATCTTTAATCAATTCTGTATTTCCTAAGCCACAGGTTGCTACTAGATTTATGCTCACACCAAATAATTATTCCCTAAATTACCTATGTTATGGTCTCTTTACGTGTCTTTATGTGATAAATGCAAGGTAACCAGTTGCATAACCTAATAATAATAATAATAATAATACACTTATTTATATAGTACTCCACAGAAATTCAGAAAGAATCGATGACATGTTTGTAAATAAACAAAGTCCAGGATGTGAAACAAAATCAAAGATTGAGAAATATAGTAAAAAAGCCAGTAGCCAGAATATTTTGCACACCTAAGGCCAAAATGCAAAGTTGATGACTAGAAAAGAATCGAACAGAAGAATAGAAAAAAAAAATTGTCGCAAGAGAGAGCCTTAAATAGTTAAAAGGGTTTCATTTAATTCTGATTTACCCACAAACCTGGGCAGTCAGGAAGAGTATGACATCAGACATCTCGCACTTCCAGTCATCCTGCCTAACAATAGTTCAGCAAACCCGGAATCACAAGCAGCAAATAATGGCTGAGCCCATATATATAGACGTACAGGTGTTTCAAAAATAATGTCTTCAAAAACATTCTCAATCAGAAAACTAACCTGATCATTGACTTCCTTGACCTCTGAAACATTACTTTTAGAGGCCAAGTAAGAGACTAAAAATAAATATATACAGTATATATATATATATATATATATATATATATATATATATATATATATATATATATATATATATATATATATATATATACATATATATATATACATATACATATACACTCATCTAAAGGATTATTAGGAACACCATAGTAATACGGTGTTCGACCCCCTTTCGCCTTCAGAACTGCCTTAATTCTACGTGGCATTGATTCAACAAGGTGCTGAAAGCATTCTTTAGAAATGTTGGCCCATATTGATAGGATAGCATCTTGCAGTTGATGGAGATTTGTGGGATGCACATCCAGGGCACAAGCTCCGTTCCACCACATCTCAAAGATGCTCTATTGGGTTGAGATCTGGTGACTGTGGGGGCCATTTTAGTACAGTGAACTCATTGTCAAGTTCAAGAAACCAATTTGAAAGGATTCAAGTTTTGTGACATGGTGCATTATCCTGCTGGAAGTAGCCATCAGAGGATGGGTACATGGTGGTCATGAAGGGATGGACATGGTCAGAAACAATGCTCAGGTAGCCTGTGGCATTTAAACGATGCCCAATTGGCACTAAGGGGCCTAAACTGTGCCAAGAAAACATCCCCCCCACCATTACACCACCACCACCAGCCTGCACAGTGGTAACAAAGCATGATGGATCCATGTTCTCATTCTGTTTACATCAAATTCTGACTCTACCATTTGAATGTCTCAACAGAAATCGAGACTCATCAGACCAGGCAACATTTTTCCAGTCTTCAACTGTCCAATTTTGGTGAGCTCGTAAAAAAAATTGCGGCCTCTTTTTCCTATTTGTAGTAGAGATGAGTGGTACCCGGTGGGGTCTTCTGCTGTTGTAGCCCATCCGCCTCAAGGTTGTGCGTGTTGTGGCTTCACAAATGCTTTGCTGCATACCTCAGTTGTAACGAGTGGTTATTTCAGTCAAAGTTGCTCTTCTATCAGCTTGAATCAGTCGGCCCATTCTCCTCTGACCTCTAGCATCAACAAGGCATTTTCGCCCACAGGACTGCCGCATACTGGATGTTTTTCCTTTTCACACCATTCTTTGTAAACCCTAGAAATGGTTGTGCGTGAAAATCCCAGTAACTGAGCAGATTGTGAAATACTCAGACCGGCCCGTCTGACACCAACAACCATGCCACGCTCAAAATTGCTTAAATCACCTTTCTTTCCCATTCTGTCATTCAGTTTGGAGTTCAGGAGATTGTCTTGACCAGGACCACACCCCTAAATGCATTGAAACAACTGCCATGTGATTGGTTGATTAGATAATTGCATTAATAAGAAATTGAACAGGTGTTCCTAATAATCCTTTAGGTGAGTGTATGTGTATATATATATATATATATATATATATATATATATATATATAAAAAATAAAGTCCAGATTATGATACCATGATTATTAAACATTCTGATTCTGATCTTATAAAGGTTAAAATAAAAATCAGTATTGTATATGTGGAAAACAAGAATGCATATGTCATATCATTTCTAACCCTCTTAACCTGTGGAAGTGCTGGAGCCTATCCCATCAAGCATAGGGGAGAAGGCAGGAACAAACCCTGGACGGGCACTAGTCCATTGCAGGATGCAAAGACTGACACAAAACACGCTAGGGCCAATTTGGCATTGCCAATCAACCTAACCTGCTTGTCTTTAGATAGTGGGAGAAAACGCCAGGAGGAAACCCCCGCAAACATGGAGAGAACATGCAAACTTTGTGTAGGGTGAACCCAGGGTGCAAACCCTGGTCTCCTTACTGTAAGGCAGTGGAACTACCACTGCGCCTGTAACCTGTAAAATTACGTTTAGTCCTGCGTTAAGTGACTGAGAGACAAGGTTAATGTTTAAGCTAAATTTTTGTAAAAAAAAAAAAAAAAGATTTTTGAAAGCCAAGTGAAACATGTACCAAGGTACGTCTACATTTGTGAATGATAGGCTTAAAGTGGTACAGCAAAACTACAAGGAAAGTTCCAAGTTGCTGAAAGAGAAGGACAACGGATTAAAGACTTGCTAGGTTCTTTGTTTTTTTGGAAAAAGCTGTCTTTTTCCACTGGCAAGATAGGACTTTGACTTTGGCTGCAGTCCGTTATTATTTTTCCTGTAACTCCGAGCGCAGCCTGTCAGCACTCTCTCTGGTATCGTTACAACTCAGAAGCTACCTTATTACGTTGAAGAAACATATTTTTTAATGATATCACAGGCACTATGATATTGTCATGGTTAAAATGTATAGGATTGCCGAGTTACTATGGCAACATCTGTATTATCCTGGGATACAAAGTAAAAATGTAATTTGAGATTCATGGCTAAAATACATGCATAGTATTATCGTCAGCATGCTCTCATTTCTTTTTGCTAGATTTTGGACAAGAATACCTTATTTCTCTAGTAACTTGAGTTTTCCTCCTGCCTTCCAAAAGACATAGCTGATGGACTGTATTAAAATTACTCTTGTGGCTTTGGGAGCATGCCTTGCAACGGACTGTTGTCATATCAGTATGTAGCCTCATTGTCGATTTTCAGGGGGGAGCGGGGGTGTTAATAGCACTTTACCACAAAAATCCTTTGGGATTGAGTGTTTCATGAAAACGGAGTATATGAGAAAACAGATAATATCAAGCCCTTGGTTGAGGTTTTTGCTTTACCTTTCTGTAAAGGTCTGTGCCCCATTTGAAAATTGCTGTGTTGTTGTAATGGAATCTGGCAGATGACAAGCTGATGTAGGTAGGAGATTTCCCAGTCGACTTTAATGAATGGAAACTAGATACTCACTAAACAGGAGTGATGATTTAATTACAGCTCCTTCTGTGACTTGCACTTTATTATTTCCTAAAAGAATATTTCAGCCCTAAGATTTTGCTGCCAGGTGCACCGCGTGTCCCATACCTTATTTCTTTAAATGAAACCCATCCAAGTTCCATTTTGAATGTACCGAAAAAATCTTTTTCTTATTTAAGAAGCAGTATTCTTTCAACCAACGGCCGTAGGTCTGGCTCAAGAGTAGCTCTTTTCCAGTTAATATTAACTTGGCAAGCAGAATTCCTGCCCTGCCTTGTAAGATACCAGATGTCCAGAGTCTCCACGAGATGCTATCAAAGCCTAAAATGAGTAAGCAGCAATCTGCACACAGAGTCCTCCCTGTCCAGCCGGATGCCAGACATCCAGTTGATTCGACAAAACAAGTTTACTCTGCAGAAGGGCAAGCTCAGAATTTCTCAAAAAAGTGAAACATCAAGTATTGAGCGTGCCACAGTTTGCTGTGATATGGTGATTAGGAAGAACATTGCTTCAGGCTAAGAAGGCTGACCTCGTTCTGCATTTTACGTTTACTGGAAAGGTAAATAAGAATGAAGAGTTTCTTGTTTACTCAGCTGCTTGGTGTTCAGCTGTCTGTTCTGCTGGGACAGACTGTTTTGTGTAGAGGAGCTTTTTGCAGTCACACTGTTGCTGAGATACACTACCAGTGAAATTAATAATATCTTATTTACAGATATACTGCAGTTCATATCTGTCTATGCATTTGTTTATGTGTCATATAGGGCCTTTCATCTCTCTCTCTCTTACTGTTCAATGAATTACCTTGCCCTGCTTTAGCAGAATATTCATTTTTTTCTTAGTGAATGGTTGGATAACATTAATAAATCAATCTTGGCAAGTTCATTTGATATGATGCATTGTTTAGTATTCCATACTTCAGTTTATAATCTTTTTCTCTCACAACAAATGTGTTTGCTATTTAGTTTCAGAAATTAACATATAGTGTCCACTGATATGTACATATTGATCTATTCATGCATGACTGAACACATACAGTCTTACCCAGGTTTGCCTTCATACACATCTGTTCATACTGCTGTGTCAGTTACAGCATATGGCGCGATTCCCCGAGGGTGATCTGGCCTGCAGGATCCTCACTGCTGAGGACCCCAGCGGCTGGACCAGGCCAAGGGGACACCCTCGTGACACATGTATGCAGCAGACAGATGGTCATTTCTGGAGGGTAGTACTGGGCAGTGTTGCTGCCTGAGGGGTTGCAAACTGGGATCCTGAGCTGTTTCTTCATATGTTGGGTGCATGATCTTCAACCTGACCTGACCTATACAGTTGTGGTACATGCAAAGACAACAAGAAATAATTAGAGTGGCATGTTTGACCTTAGTACTCAAATCACAAATTAACATGTCCCATGTGCCTAAATTAATGAATTTTGAAGAAATGGATCTGTCTAATCCTATATTGCAAAAGTCAGTGTCCTTACCCACATTTTTCTATGTAATAAACAGATTTACCCTTCTTCATGATTTTATTAGTCATCTGTTAATCTTTCACAACAGGCCTGTTTCATAAATCTAAGATTTACTTCAATAATTTGCCTTAACTATATTAACAGAGGCATTATGTAATTGGGTATAAATTAATCTCTTTTTCTACTTTATTTAAATGCAATAAATTTTATTAATTACCGGGCAAATGAATAATCCTGCCATTGACGCAACTTTTGCTTGGCTGCAAGAAAAAACTATTTTTGTATTTTGATTTTTTTTTTATGTTGATGATTGATTACCATATTTTAGTGCAACTGCCATTTCCTTTTATCGCCTTTCAAACATGTTCTCCTTGATGAGCTTGTGGGACATAATGTAATCATCTAATTTACACATACGTTAAATAAAAACATGTTTTATAGTGAAACAAAGTTAAGATACAGTGTAGTTCATAAACACACTATATCTTTCCAAAATATTAGAAAGTCATGACAATGTGTCAAAAGAACAGATAGTTGTTCATTTGTGTGATGCTAGTAAGTGTGTTCTATATTTACACTGCAGCTAAAAGTGACTCAGTTCTGATTTTTGGCTCATATTATGTTGTTTCAAGTAATATTTATCTTGAATGTGTGCAAACTTAATAAAAACACCCTAGTTACTACAACTCCTTTAATAATTTGTTACACTCGAGTACACTCAATAGGCACATTTACTTTTTATTAGATGGATAGATTCTCCATGGTTGACAGGAGTTTGCTCAGTGCCCGTTGCTCTGCTACAGATGTTAAACTGTCCAACTTTATTCCTACAATAGAGCCTGCCTTCCTAACAAGTTTGTCCAGGCGTGAGAAGTCCTTCTTCTTTATGCTGCCACCCCAGCACACCACCGCGTAGAAGAGGGTACTCGCCACAACCGTCTGGTAGAACATTTGCAGCATCTTATTGCAGATGCTGAAGGACACCAACCTTCTAAGGAAGTGTAGTCAGCTCTGACCTTTCTTACAGAGAGCATCAGTATTGGCAGACCAGTCCAATTTGTCATCCAACTGCACTCCCAGGTATTTATAGGTCTCTACCCTCTGCACACATTCTCCTCTGATGATCACAGGGTCCATGAGGGGCCTGGGCCTCCTAAAATCCACCACCAGTTCCTTGGTTTTGCTGGTGTTAAAATGTAAGTGGTTTGAGTCGCACCATTTAAGAAAGTCTTTGATTAGCTTCCTGTACTCCTCCTCTTGCCCATTCCTGAAGCGGCCCACAATAGCAGTGTCATCAGTGAACTTTTGCACGTGGCAGGACTCCGAATCGTATTGGAAGTCTGATATATATAGTCTGAACAGGACCGGAAAAAGCACAGGTTAGGTTGAAGATGCACTGTAGAGGACTCCCCAGTTCCAACACACAGGCCTTCTGCAGTTGTGGTGATACTCCATCTGGACCCGCTGCTTTGCTGGCACGAAGTCTCCTCAGCTCTCTGCTCACCTGGGCTGCTGTAGTTGTGGGTGGGGATGTCTCTCCTATGCTGGTATCAGCAGAAGGATGGTTGGTGGATGCAGTACTCCGAAGGTGAGAGTGGGTTAGGGTGGTCAAACCTGTTAAAGAAGTTGTTCATTTGATTTGCTCGCTCCACGTCTCTCTTGATGGTGACACCCCGCTTTGAGCTGCAGCCAGTTATGATCTTCATGCCATTCCACACTTCCTTCATGCTGTTATTCTGCAACTTCTGCTCCAGCTTTCTCCTGTACTGCTCCTTCGCCGCCCTGAGCTGGACTCGGAGTTCCTTCTGCACACGCTTGAGCTCATGCTGATCATCATCTTTAAAAGCCCTTTTCTTCATGTTCAAAAGGCCCTTGATGTCACTTGTAACCCATGGCTTGTTGTTAGCATAGCAGCGTACTGTTCTTACTGGAACTACAATGTCCATACAGAAGTTGATGTAATCAGTTGTGCAGTCAACATCCTCTTCAATGTTCTCACTATGTGACCTCTGCAGGATATCCCAGTCTGTGAGCCTGCTCTGCCTCAGGGGACCACTTCCTGAATGAGCGTGTGGTTGTATGTAGCGCCCTCACTCTTGGGTTTATAGTAAGGCTAAAGCAGAACTAGTTTATGATCTGCTTTCCCAAGCGCAGGCAGCGTTTATTTTACTGTTATTTTATAATCCTTTTCTGAAATCTGATAAATTAATTGGTCTCTTACTGGTTGACAGTTTTGTAAATTGTGTTCTGAGATTTTTCAGATAAGGGAGACAGAATTTCCACAGTAAGGCTGTTGTACTCACTAAATATTGTGTCAGAGTGTGGCAGTTTGTTGCATGTTGTTTAGCACGTGCATGTAAGAACGTCTCTACACTCTCTACACATGACCCTCTTAAACCTATAAACCTATTCAATATAATATGGCTTCAACATCTACTTATTAGTTATAGCATTTCTAATGTGTACGTTAAATAACTATAATGAAATTATTTTGGATTGCCTTAGTAATGTTAAGAAACACAAAAAACCTGGTCTCAAAGGGCAATATAGAAAATGAGGGAAGTTTTCTTCATGCTAAACTAAAAATTGTTGCTACAATCTACCCAGCAGAAATCATCATTGTTTAAATTTGGTAACATTTATTTTCAGACATTAACCACAGGAATTTTATATTGTATAATGGCAAAAATCTTCTTATATAATACGCTACCATGGCTGTTCATTTGTCTGTTCAGGATTTTAAATCTCCTGTAGCTCGCAAACCACTTGACCTATTGACCTGAAATTTGGTACACATGTACTACGTGACCTCTACTGTCTTCTTTCGGGGTGATGATTTTTATTACTCTTTTTATTTTTATTTTATTTTATTATAGAATTAACTGTGGGCAGCACGTAGTATGGCGGCCATGTGGCGCCTGCATATGGGCGCCGTTCTCATCCCTACCACCTTCGATGTCACTTCCCCTACCTCTTCATATCTTAAATCATTCTTGAGGCAGACTGAAGACTTAAGTGTCAGCTTAAGTGAATGATTAAGAATGAACGTACTAAGTGATTGCAACACAAAAACTGACTTAATCAGTTTTAACGCAAAAAGACGAAGAGGAAGAAGAGAAGAAGCAGGCTGCTAGGATGGAGAAAAGAAGAGCTGCTCAGAAAGCAGCAAGCGCATCAACCTCTGAGCAAACAAACTCTAAACGTACAGAGAAAGAGGATGGAAACTATGAATGCTCAAGTCAAGTGTATTTACTGCATGTTATTGTGCAGTGCGCCGTTACTGGAATGTTATAATAATTTACTCAAAAATTCACTATAAGTCTTAGCACTGCTCTCCCACCCTATTCCCCAATTAAAAAAGGAGTGGCAGATAAATAAATGGGTCATGAATCATTCATTTTGGACCTTTTTTATTTTTTAATGGAAACTGAATGCAGAAAGATCACACATCACTGTCCACTTCTAGTAAGTTGTAGTTTTGAATTGCTCTTTGTCTGCCCCCTCACTTTAGGCAAATTTGTCATCCATCCATCTATCCATTATCCAACCTGTGATATCCTAACTACAGGGTCACGGGGGTCTGCTGGAGCCAATCCCAGCCAACACAGGGCAGGAAATAAACTCCAGGCAGGGCGCAAATTTGTCATGAGTATCCCAATAAGTGCGGCCTGTCTCCAAATGGATTAGTTTTAAGAGCCATTAATGTGCACAAACCCCTTCACCACACCATGGTAACAATCCTAGAATGGCATGGGCTGTAATGGGAACATGCCAAAGTGGATGGACCAAGCCACTTTATCCCTATCAGCTAAGATCTAGTATGTCTGTATTTGTTTGGATTTTGACTCTTGCCTGACACCCAAATGGAATTACACTCTACTCTTACTCTTCACCTTGCAGATGATGAAACTTTTGTAGGCTAATCCCAGCAAAGCCAAAAGCATTACCTTGTCATCCTCATCCACAGGATGGCTTTCAGGAGTGAGTTCTGGTGTTCCTGTTGTACATGTAGATTATTTAGACCTACAATGAGAGTTGTATTTTAGGATTGTTCTTTCTCAGCCCCCCTCCTTTTACACCATTCTGTCATGGGTAAACTTTCCAAAAGCCCATATTTCCTTGCAAAATAGCTCTAAGGATTATTGACTCAGACTATGCTACACCAAGACTACAAACCCAAAAGGTATGTGAAAACAACGTGGATCTGGAGGTGTTGCACTTCTACAGGTACTTTGGGGTCCACATCAATGACAGGTTGGACTGGTCTCGGAATAAAGAGGATCTATATAAGAAAAGGGGGGGGCAGGCTCTTTTTCCTTATGAGACTGTATTCCTTTAAGGTGGGAAGTGATACACTTCACATCTTCCATAACTCTGTGATGGCCAGTGTGATTTTTTTCACGCTGTTGTATGCTGGCTGGTAACATCACTTAAAAAGAGGCCCAGCAAATCAACAAGCTAATTAAAAGGGCAGGCTTAGTTACAGGACGCACTCAGGACCTCTGGAGGTAGCGGCGAAAGAGAGCATTAAAGCAAAATGTAGTGCTATTATGAACAAGGCTGACATAAAAGCTCTCTCTCTGATACACGGAGTACTTTCAGCCAACAAATTATTCAGAAGAAGTGTGTCAAGAAAGACCTTTATACCAACAGCAATACGTCTGCATAATGTCTCACGGCAACTGTCAAGACAAAAGTTTTCTCTCGTTTTAAATGTTCTTCCTTTTTGAGGTGGGGGGTTAAGGTATTGGAAGCCTATTCTAGCTAGCATAGGGTGTAAGGCAGGAACAAACCCTGGAGAGGGCGCATGTCCATCTGTGGGTAAACACACACATAAATGTACACACACTAGTGTCAATTTAGCATTGCTAGTTCACCTAAACTGCACCTATTTGGACAGTGGGAGGAAAATCATGCAGACATGGGGAGAACATGCAAACTCCACGCAGGATGTGAACCCTGGTCTCCTTACTGCAAGGACACAGTACTACAAGTGTGCCACAGTATTTATTTATTTATTTATTTAAGGAGCTTTTGTAAAAAGCTACATTTTTCCCTGGGACTAATAAAGTTCCACCTATCTATCTATCTATTTTATATAATATCATTTATATAAGACTTATATTATATTATATTATCCATCCATTCATTTTCTAACCCGCTGAATCCGAATACAGGGTCACGGGGGTCTGCTGGAGCCAATCCCAGCCAACACAGGGCACAAGGCAGGAACCAATCCTGAGCAGGGTGCCAACCCACCGCAGGACACACACAAACACACCCACGGGCCAATTTAGAATTGCCAATCCACCTAACCTGCATGTCTTTGGATTGTGGGAGGAAACCCACGCAGACACGGGGAGAACATGCAAACTCCACGCAGGGAGGACCCAGGAAGCGAACCCAGGTCTCCTAACTGTGAGGCAGCAGTGCTACCACTGCGCCACCGTGCCGCCTATATTATATTATATTATATTATATTATATTATATTATATTATATTATATTATATTATATTATATTATATTATATTATATTATATTATATTATATTATATTAGGCCATTTGTGAAGATAAGATACTTAATGGAGAGACTCCCCAAACTGTGTTTTTTAAATTAAGCAAGAAACATTTTTTACTATACAATTGTTAATTAAGTTTTAATACAGTGTGCCTGTTTTCAAGGATTTCATGTGGTTTCCTACTGGCAGTTCCCTATAATAACTCTAGTAAAATACTATTTTATTGCTGCTATGTGCTAATTCAAACCACAATTTAAATACATTAGTGTTTCCAATTTGTAATGCATTATCTCTGGAATGACGAGCCTGGCAAATTAATGAAAAAGGTGTTTTTTATTGTATACAGTATATCATATCAAAGAAATGTGCCACTTAATTATAAAACTAATAAGTTGATAAGGATAAAATGATTATGTATTGTTCAGAATTATTTTATTCCTGCAGCATGTATATGATTTCTGTTGTTTAATAAATAGCAATGCTGAATGTTATCAAGTACAACTAAACTTTTTTTTCTTTTTGGAACCATAAGCAGCATTTCTTTAGGTACCTTATAATGAAAATGTTTTGTCAGTTGCTCAGGCAGATTTTAGCACTCATTGCAGTAATACCTACCTCTACCTGCAAAATAAATGATGCATTAATGGCTTTTAAAATATATGAACAAAAATGTGGTTTGATTCAATTTACCTATACATAGCATACACAAGCTCATAGCACTGTGCATATTTACATCCATCCATCCATTATCCAACCCGCTATATCCTAACTACAGGGTCACAGGGGTCTGCTGGAGCCAATCCCTGCCATCACAGGGCACAAGGCAGGAAACAAACCCCGGGAAGGGTGCCAGTCCACCGTAGGGCACACACACACACTAGGGACAGTTTAGAATCGCCAATGCACCTAACCTCCATGTCTTTGGACTGTGGGATGAAACCGGAGCACCTGGAGGAAACCCACACAGACACGGGGAGAACATGCAAACTCCATGCAGGGAGGACCCGGGAAGCAAACCCAGGTCTCCTTACTGCAAGGCAGCAGCGCTACCCTCTGTGCCAACCTACATATTTATAGTTTAATTAATTTCAAATTAACCATCATTCAAATACACACAGACTGGATGGTTGGCCCTTCTTGTTTTAATCAGTGATGATGCCATAATGGCAGAAAGTTGTTTTTACAGCAGGTCATGAGGCGGACTAAAGATTTAAGGACTTTGAAAACATTATGGTAGTGGGTTTTAAAAATATTTCTCTGAGTTTATCAGGGACAGCAGCCCTGCTTGGATAGCCATCCATGTGTGACAGTGTCAAAGATCTACTAAGAATAGCACATCACCAAAAACGCAGTGGTGGTCCTGTGGTTAGAAATGGGCCACTGATCAAATAAGTTATGCAGAAAAACAAATGGGCTGCAATCTGTCAGCTAACATCTGAGTACAACGCTGGAATAAACCGAAGGGCATGTGAATATCCAGCTCACTATATTTTGTCACAGAGGTAGTGTGGCAGCCAATGACCCAAAGGAATTTTATTTCTGTCCCTGGAGGACTTTGCCTGCTCTGATAAATCTCCATTCCTACTGAGTCATGCTGATGTAAAAACCAGAGTGTATGTAGACATTATAAGTTCTGCAAAGTGACACCAGTGAGAGAGAGCTGTGATGCTGGTGTAATAGTGCCGCGCACATCAGAACCCTGAATATAAGCAAAGCAATATTTGATTGACAAACTCCAGGCCTGGAGGGCCACAGTGGCTGCAAGTTTTCATTCTGACCCTTTTCCTAATCATTGACCAGTTTTCGTTTTTAATTAACTCCTTTTCACTTCATTTTAATAGCCCTCTTTTTAAGGATTCAGTCCTCTGAATTGATTCGTTTCTTCATGAAATGGCAGCCAAACAGAAATTAGATTTGAAACAAACTAACAGATGAGCAGCTAAACTGGAATTTCAAATTCCAACCAATTTCACTCCAGCCAATCTATTAATGAGAAGCTGATTCTTGCTGTTAATTAATTAAGCCCGTTATTTAATTTTGTGGTCTGTTACTGCTCTCATTCTGCCACAGCAGACATTTCCAAAACTGTTGATTTTCTGTTTGTCAAAATGTTTTGGTGACCTGAGAGAACAACCTTACTGAGACCTTCACTTTTCTTTATTTTCATATATTGTGTGACGGGCACAGGTGAGCTGGTCATGTGGCAGCTTGTTTTGTGTCTCATTATTGTTTGGCTGCCAATTAAAAAGAGAGACAATTAAGGGACCTGAGACAAGTTAATTAGCAGCAAAAGCTGGTCACTAATGAAGAAGATGGTTAGAATGAAAACCTGCAGCCATTCAGGCCCTCCAGGCCTGGAATTCAACACCTGTGCTCTAGACGATTCTATAAAATGTCATCAACTAGACTTTTCAGACTCTTATTTTTGAATACATTTATAAACAGTTATGGCTTTGAAATGTATTTCTAATTGTGATTTTCAGGCCATTGCCTGTGCTCAGCCATAACTGACTAATATGTTTTATGTGGGTGATATTATTATATCTTTGATATTTTGTTGATTTTTGATACTAGCTTAATCTTGATTATTATTTGCTATTATTTGGCTTTCAACTTTTACAAGTTTGCCCAGTAGACAAATAGTCGGACAAACACATGTCATGGCATGTAGCCTTTCTGAATGGTAACAGGAAAACCAAATCGAACACAAGGACTGCAGACAGCATCTGCATGGGTCACATATGATCCCTACAATGGCAAGTATGGACCTTGTTGCACATATTTGTAAATTATGCTATATGTGCATCTCAACTGAGCACCAATAACTTTATAATCCTTGAGTCCTCCTCACATCTCCCAACAGGGGTTGGCACATTCACATGGCAAAGGGCCTCTGTGGGTATATTGGGCCAGGAGCAGAGAGGAGGGATGGATGAGCAGTCAAGTCAGTGGAGGACTTAGTTGCATCTCTAGTTGTGACAGCAGCAGAAAAGTCCACACTGATGTCTACCATATGTCTTGTTTGGTTTAAAACACATGAATTAGTAATACATTTTTTTTCCTTCATTAGCAGTACATTTTTTTTCTTGTCCTTCATGCTTGTCTGAAAGCAGAAAGCATGTTGATTGGTAATGTGAAAAGCCACATGCAAGTGGTCAGTGGTTTTGGCTCCTTCAAAAGTCTATGGTTTACTTGCAAAATATGTCATACAATTTAATCATGTTAAATACAGCAACATAACAACACAGAAATACAATTTATAACATTGGCAAGACAAACGTAGTCTCCAGTCTCTGGGTGGCCCCAACATTTCTACAGTCCATGGGTGAGCATACAAATCCCCACGACTAGATCCTGGATGCAACAGTGCCATCCAAGCAAATGATTGTTTAAAACATGTATTCCTGGCAAAATCACCATCTAAAACTTTCTTGTCTTGACTTTAAGTCATGCAGAAGCGAGAATAATTTAAATCATATCACAGATATGGGTCAGGAAGGCAATGAAAGATCTTTTGGTTATTTTTGTAAGTAATTTTTACCGCCTGGTGAACCTCAGTCTTGAATTTCAATATTTATTTTGTTTTGTTTTATGTATTTGATCTCTTACATGTAAACAGCGTTTGATTGCTAAAATGCTTGTTATTGAGTATGCTGCAATAAAACTCATTACTGTAAACACCACATGCCTTTGCTGACTTAAAACAATATAAACAAATTAATTAAATTCAGATTCCTTAAGGTGATCTTCTTTCTCATTTCTTCCTCAAGCCTGATTTCCCTGGTCATTGTTCTGACATGATAATTGCTCGCAATCGCTCAAGTTTTAAATTGCTCAACATGCTTTTCAAGAAACTGTTCAAAATGCCTGGCCCAGAAAAATCTGGTGTGCTAGCAGCTGTAAACAGAAATGGTACAAAAATGACCCCACCAGCACTTAGTTCAGGCATATTTTCCACAATTGCATTTAGTTCGGATAATCAAGCAGTTCAAGGTATCACCTATGAATGCATGATGCATCTGTCAAGGTGTATTTGTTAAAGTTTCACATAGACAGACAATGTCACCTAAAATACTAAAACATACTGTTCAATACCTTAAGACCAAACTTTGCTTATTTGTCAAAGAGAAAGCTCCTGATTTTGACTGTTCATACAATGCAGATGAGTGCAGCCCTTATTATGTTTTCCCCTGAAAAACAGGAAAGTGCAATAAAATGACTTGCTCTCTGGTTAGTAATAAAAAACGCAGACTTGAGTTGTTTTTCTAATTGGCTGTCAGAGCAGATTTTGGAGCATATGCATAGAGGTGGTAGTTTAAGTATCACTGTGCTGTGTATGTTATTTTGTCAACGTTTGTGACAGTTTCTTGGATATTTTCCAAACTGCTGAATAGGAGGTAACAGAAAGCACTCAGCTAAACTCAGAAAAATTAAGAAGTGAGCTTGACCAAGGTATCAGTGAGAGGAAAATATTGAAATTTAGCAAGGGAAAAGGAGAAGCATATCCCACCACTATACTAAAATACAAAAGTCCCTTTGTGCTCTGTAAGAACAGAATGGTTTGTTGGTATTTGTTCCTTGGTTTTGTCTGTTGTCAATTGGACTCGTGTTTTTAAGACTGAACCAAACATGGCATTGCCTTTTTGTAATAGTCTCGTCTCAATTCATCAATATACAGTTTTTTTGAAAAAAAAATGAAATGCATGTATATGAAAGGAATTCAAATGATCACTCACTTACGCTGCCAAATCATTATTCACATTTTATTCTCATTCAGCATTGAAACACACTGGACTTAGTTTTTTCTTTTTGAAAATGCTCTTTAATGTCAAAGTGAAAGCTAATCTAAGCAAAATGATTAATTACAAATATAAAACATGAAATAATCAACCACAAAATTATTAATCTCCCCCTTCAAGCCAGTATTCAGTACATTCACCTTTGGCAGCCATTCTGGGCTTCTGTGCACAGGTCTCCATCAGTGTTGTACATCTGTACGCTGCAAGTTTCTCCATAAAACTGCTCAAGCTCTCTCAGGTAGCATGAGTGAACAGCCTTTTTTTAAATCCAGCTACAAATTCTCAGTTGGACTGAGATCTCGGTATCTGTTAATGTCCAATCCACAACATGAATTTGTTTTTAAGATATTCCTCTTTAGCTTTGCCTTTGTTCTTTGGGCAGTTGTCTTGCAGGAAATGAAATCTTCTTCCAAAGTTCATGTTTCTTGCAGACTGCATCAGATATTCTTCCAGGATTTCCCTGTATTTTGCTACATTCATTTTACCCTGTTGCTCTCACAAGCCTTCCAGGACCTGCTGTAAAGAAGCATCACCACACCATGATGCAGCTGGACCATGCTTAACGATGGGGATGATGTGTTTTGGTAATGCTCAGTGTCCGATGGTCAAAAGCTCAATTCCGGTCTCAAAAGACCTTGGAAGTTTCTTCCAGATGAGTTCAGTGTCTCACTTGTGCCAAACGCTAAACAAGATAACCTGCGTGCTTTGTCTTTTTGACATTCTCCCATAAAGTTTTAACCGATGAAGCACCTGAACAACAGTCGCTGTCTGCACAGTCTTTCCAATATACAGTATCCCCTGTAGCTTGTAACTCCTTCAGAGTTATTAGATGTCACTTTATGGCCTCTTCTTCAAGTCTTCTCTTTCCACAATCACTCCATTTATGTGGATGGCCTTCTCTAGGCAGATTTATAGCTGTACTGTATCCTTTCCAAACCTTAATGATTGATTTAGCTGGACTCCGAGGGTTATTCAGTAAATTGGATATTTTCTTGTGTCTATGTCTTCATTGTGCAGGTTAGGCCTCCATACTGACTCACCACAAGTTGATCCTTCCAGATAAGGTGCACTTACTTTACAATCAATTGAAAACCCCTTGACTATAGAAAAGTGACTACCATTGAACTAATTATACAACTTCTAAAACCAATTGGCTGCACGAGTGATGATTTAAGTGTGTCACATTAAAGGAAGTGAGTGATTAATTTAGACCACTTTCTCTGTTTCCACATTAAGGAGTTAGTTTCTGTGGATCATTTTCAAAACAACTAAATTAAGTCCACAGTAATTCCATGAGAAAAACAATAAACTGGTAAAAGTCCCAACATGGTGAATGCTTGTTATAGCCAATGAAATTCTTATTTTACTATATGGTAAAAAACCTTAAAGGTCCTCAATTTAATTTTGCTACACATAGGGTAACCAGATTCTCCCAGTGTCAGTAATGTATGGGTGATTAATTGTTTTGATGTTGCTTTTGATCCTGTGTTCATTCTTTATTCAGTTTGGTACTGTTTCTCATCATCATTACTATTGCATTATGGTCAGGAACACATCAACATGTAATCTCTGATGTTTTCATTTTGTAATAATAAATTAATTTATATGTCTTGTTGTTTACATTTTTTTATTGTTCTCTCATGAGTGCCGCCATTTTTGTGGTGCAGAATGTGTTATATGTAACTCTTGCACAATTAACTGACCCTGAACCATACTTTTTATCCTGAGATAATAACACATTCATATAAGATAATATATCCTACATATGACATGATATCTTGTACGTATAAGAAACTATCTTATGTATACACAGTATTATTTTGTACTCAGGAGATAGGAAGCCGATTTTCACCTCAAAACTGCCTCTGGTTTTACAATTACAATGACTGCTCTCCCTATCAGTCACATCATGATACATGATGACACTGATACATAATATGGAGTAATACTGATGTTTGAAGACTGGAGAAGCGAAAAATGACAATGTCCTAACATGGACACCATATTAATGAAGTGAAGAAAAATATGCAATGAACTCTCCTGATGTCTCCGACTGTTCTTCTGCTGGCACCTACACAATTTTCCAGAGTACATGTGCTCCCTGGGACTTCTAAACTTTATCCCATGAAAATGCTACTCAGAATTAATATTGGTTATGCTCAATTGGGTATCTTCTTATATAATACACTACCATGGCTGTCCGTTTGTCTGTCCAGAATTTTAAATCACCTGTAGCTCACAATCCGTTTGACATACTGACCTGAAATTTGGTACACATATACTACGTGATGTCTACTATCTGCTATCTTATTGTAAAATCAACTCTCGGCAGCAGCTAGCAGGGCAGCTCTGTGGCACATGTGTATGGGCACAATATTACCCTGGAATATTTCTATTGGTAAAGTATTCCAGATTTTAAGTACATAGCAGCAAAACGCCATCTCACCACTTCTTTTAAGCTTGGCCCTTAGAATTATAAGCAAACCACCATTTGAAGACCTAAGGTTACAACTTGGAGTGGAAGGGGATATGCATTCCAAAATATAGGATGGAGCAAGAT
Organism: Polypterus senegalus; assembly: GCF_016835505.1. Taxonomy (NCBI): domain Eukaryota; kingdom Metazoa; phylum Chordata; class Cladistia; order Polypteriformes; family Polypteridae; genus Polypterus; species Polypterus senegalus. Next base: position 58,868,162 of record NC_053170.1, read on the forward strand.
TACACAAGGTTTTATAATCCATTTGTAGTATTTTAAAGTGAATTTTAAATAACATGGGTAACCAATGTAACAACGCTAAAACTGGCAAGATGTGCTGAAATTTTCTTTTTCTATTTCAGATCCTGGCTGCTGCATTGTGCACTAATTGCAACTAATTGATGTCTTTTTTGTTTTTGTGTTTATTTTTTTGATGTTTTTCTTGTTTTTTTTTTTTTTAGTTTTTTAATGACACCCTATTAATAGTGAATTACAGTAATTTAGTCGACTAAAAACAAAAGCATGCACTATTTTTTCAGGTATTTGTAATGATATAAGAGGTCTAACTTTTGCTATATTCCTTAAGTGAATAAATGCAGTCCTAGTAATCTGGTTAATATATAATTTAATGTTTAGGTCTGAATCAATAAGTACCCCTAAATCCTTTAATTCTGTCTTGTTTTTTAAACCTAAGATCAAATTTATTTCAAATGGCCCCACTATTTCCATAATTGTCAATCACTAAGATTTCTGTTTTTTCTTCCCTCATTCAATCAGAAATACTGCTAAGACATTGGATCAGAGAGCCAAGAGCATCAGGGTCATCAGGTGCTATTGATAAATACGTATGTCACCTGCATAGCTATGGTAGCTCATCTTGTGCTTTGAGATAATCTGACTTTATGGAAGCATGCAGATTGAAAAGAGCAGCAGACCCAGAATAGATCCTTGTGGTACACCATATACAATATCGTGTATCACCCCAACTAACAAATAATTTTCTACCTGTTAAGTAAGACTGAAAGCAATTTACGATTCTGCTGGAGTGGCCCGCCCATTGTCTAAGGTAATTTATAAGAATACTGTCGTCTGTGGTGTCAGTTGCTGCACTCAAGTGTAAGAGAACAAGAACAGATATATGGCCTCTGTCCACATTAATCTGTAAATCATTTACTACTTTAACTAGCGCATTTTCTGTACAATGATTTGTTCTAAAACCTGACTGAAACTTGTTGACAATAGAATCTTTACTCAAGTAATCATTTCGCTGCTTAATAACTGCCTTTTCTAGAATTATACTTAAGAAAGTAAAGTTAGAAATTGGCCTAATGTTTTCAAAGACAGAGGAGTTGAGATTGTTTTTCTTGTAACTGCAGTCTTTAGGCAGTCAGGGAAGACCCCCGTATCTAATGACGAGTTCACTATATGTCAAGTACATTGTCAATTAGGACATTGGAGACTTCTTTGAAAAGCCTGTTGGTACAGGGTCAAGGACGCAGGTGGAGGGTTTCACCTGACAAATGGCACAAAAAAACCACAAAAGGAAAATGTCACCTCACAGGATACAAACCACTAACCACAAGCCCTTAAACTGTATATCATAACCAGATAACAATGTTAATGAGAATATCAGTGGCAGCTGTGCTGTTATTTAACCAAACAACATTTTTCAGGTTTTTTTTCTTTCTTTTGTTTGCTAGAGGTGTTGTCCTGTTCGTTCTTTATTTTTCACCTTAAGTGATCTCTTGCTGGGTGCATGCATGGTGAAATCAAGGCAATAGTTAGCATGATGCTGTAAGTCTATTTCTAGCCTGCGAGCTTCAATCCTCCATCTTCACAATGACAAGACATCTGACTGGCCAGACTGGTACTGATGAGACTGATAATTAAGGAAGTACAGTGATGTAGCAAGGCACCGGGTGCAACAACATGTATAGTGCAATGTCAGTATACATTATATTGCTGCATTGAGGAATTCACCACACATAAAAATCCAAGAGAAGTTGGGGTTAACATACAAAATATAAAAGATTCTCCAGAAACATAAGGTAGATATCCAGTCACTGTAGCAACACACAAGAATATTTAAAAACCTCTGTTATATACTCTACTTCATTAAACAAAAGTATAGTATTGAGTGGCATACTGAAACTGGGATACCACTGTGTACTTACAACACCAAGAGACTGGGACTGAATAAAGACTGAGTAACCTTCTACATGTTGTTAGTATGGGTGTATGCATACATGTGACTGGCAGTGATTTACCGGATCCAGAGTTGGTCCTGGCCTGGCACTAGATGCTGTCTCCAGCAAGTTGCTATCCTAAACCTGTATAAAGCCAATTTAGAAGATGAGTAGAGTCATGTCAAAGCATAGTGGTTTTATCTAAACGTTTAATATAAAAATGATTTTCATAAAATCAGAGGAAGTACTTTGTAAAACCAAGTGTTGTGTTGTGGTATAGTTCAGCAACCCTGCATGACTTGTCCCAGATGATTTTTTGGATTTTTAAAGTGTGATATAATTTGTTTTTGCAGTATGTAACCTCTAAATAGCACCATTAAAGATTCCTTACAACCCTGAAACTGGACCCATAGCCATCATTAGTGGTGAGCATTAGGTGATTAATTGCATACGCTACCACAGTTTAGTGAGTCAACACTGCAAAGAGCACTCCTGGGAATTACACCTAGAGTGCACTTTTATGAATGGGATTGAGGCAAGAGAAACTGGATTTTGCTCAACTGCAAATATGTGGCAAAGTCAACAATCTGTAAGTGCTAATCAGAAAACCAGACCTATGTCTAATACAGGTGCTCATTAAATATACATTTCAATAACTCATTGCCAATAAAAGTAGCAGTCACTGAAGAAAATAAGATACAGACATAATTAGAGATCATTTTTACATTGTTAGTTAAACTATATATCTTCCTTAATGAATACATGTACTGTATGCCAATTGACCGTTCTGAAGCACACTTTCTTTGAAAATGTAATTATATTAATATTACACAAATTCCTCCACTACAAAATGAAAAATACAATATGTCTATAAACAGACAGACTGAGATATGGCAGACATATTGCAAGAAGTATATAATCACCTCTTATATTAACTTATTTAAGATTGTTATACATTTTCCATTACTGCTCTTATACAAAGAGTTGCAAACTTTGCATATTTGGTTTCCATTGCTTTTTAATTAGGTACTCAGGTCTTCCTGTCAGATCCTAAAATGTCTTTGTTTAAGAGTAATTAATGATTCTGAATCGGCCTCCAGTGAGCAAGTGTGGGTGTTGTTCTTGTGTGTGCACTGCGATGGGGTGCATCTGATACTGCTGGTCTAGACTCTTCAACTCAACAATTAGATTAAATGGATTACAGTAATTGAAAAAATAGTACAATGGTATAACCTTGAGCACTGAGAAGTACTTTATTTCCAAGTCTACATTTTTATCATGTGTGTGCAAGTATTTATTACATCATATGATACTAAAATTTTAACCAGTAACCAATTTCCATCTTCAACATATACATCATGTGTTCATTTTATAGATTTATGATTACGATTTCTCTGGGTGTTACTAACTATTTTCAGTTTTGGGCATCTGGTGCAACTTCAAAGTGCGCATCTGATGTTCTAATGAGGTTATTTAGAATGAATGAAATTACAGGTATTTGAAATAAATGTTTAACATGAAAAACTGGATTAAAAACTTGTGACGCTCCAAAATAAATCCATATTGGACATAAAAGCGATAAAGGAAATACATAAAATACAAATGAAAAATGAACAGAATTTACGTGATTTAAGAAATGTGAAGAACAGATAGCTAAGCCCTGGTGCTACAGTTTCTTTTACTTATATGCTGTTCTATAAAACGTAGAAGTGAGTTTTTCTTTTGCATTACTGTAATTATTTAAAACAAAAAAAAAAAAAAACATTTATATTGCCTTGTAGCTATTTCTTTCAAAATGTGAAGCTCTGAAAACTGTTTTTCTGGAGTGTAATTTGAGAATATGTTTTGAATTCTTAATTTAACTTTTGTACTGCTTTGTGCAACTTTGTCTTCTCTTTAAATTCATTAAACTATGTTATTGGTCAAACCAGATTTTAGGACAAACTAGTGACCCTTTACACTAGGCCAAGCCAGTTTGTCCGAAGTTTGACCTAGGAAAGTCCCTAGTTTAGACTAGGACAAATCAGTTTGTCCTGGGAGCTCTCCATTGATTTCAGGATAATCTAGTTTGGACTGAGTTCATCCTATCTGCTTTGGCCTAGTCTAAACAAGTTTGTCCTAAAATTGGGTTTGGCTTGTAACAACTATAATTGTAGAGCTTGTGCTTTAAATTAAACTCATTTTTTGAAGACCTTTAGTTTGCAAAAGGTTGTTCTTATACAGCAAACTAAATTGCCATTTGTGAATATTTCAGGTAAGAGTATTTTAAAGCTTATCAAGCAAATTTTAAGTGACATAAAAAGAATAATAATTGGTTTCTGCAATACCATTTAAGACCTTGTGCCACAACACATGTTAAATGCATATACAGTTTCTCTTATCAAACTGTATAGTATTAAATAACTGTAAAAAAACATTAGTCTAGGAGGCTCACAGTGTGTTTCTACACAACAAAGGTGCAGATTCTTAAAAGAAATGTATATGATCAATGTCTACTGTATATACTCATGTTTAAGTTCTCCCACGAATAAGTCAGGGCTTGATTTTACCGTATTATTTCTGTTTTTTTATAATGTCGGTCGTATAAATCAAATGCCTAGAACTCACGCTATTGGTCCAAGAGATTATGATATTCTAACGTCCACCTGAGAGAGTAACAACAGAGCACACTGTCTTTTTTTTCTATGTATTGTGCCTACGTGAACACACGGTAATACCCAAACTATTCTGAAGCAACGTTTCCACTGTTTTGTGTTATTTGTATCTCACGCCCTCATACACCTTTATTATAAGAGCATCCCTTATCTACGATGAAGTGTTCGATCAGAAGAAATATAAAGCTGGTTTTAAAAAGTCAATGAAGTGGCAAAAGAAATTGCTAACTGTGCTGCTGCAACAAGATTCGATGTGTCTGAGAAACTGGTGCAAGATTGGAGGAGGCAAGAAGATGTAAAAAAAAAAAAAAATCTAAGTGTTGTGTTTTTGAACGGCCGTGTAAGTCGGGGTCTGATTTTCTGATCGATTTTTCAGGTTTCAACCCCTGACTTACACACGACAATATACGGTACTTTAATTAAATAGCTTGTCTTGGCCCCCATTTGGCAGTCTTAGAAGGTTCCTGTACTTTATTTCTTTATAAATGTGTTTTACTTCTCATTTTAGCTAACTCTCTCCTCAAAATTTCAAGTTCTTTATTGTGTTTATTCCATTAGCTTAAAGCTGAATATAAAAAACTGAAAATCTAGTTAGCAGCTGGCAGACTTAACTCAGAACCATCAGTGTCACATAAAAGCAGTTTTTATTCAGTGGTCAAGAAATTAGATGCAAAATAAATTGCAGAACACTAAAGAGACTAAGTAACTTGTGTCCAAAAAAAAGCTGTTGTTTTGTCAATTTTCTCAGGACAGTAAAGCTCACTGATTAAAAAGAAAACCTGCAGACATTACTGTTTGTGTTCAGCAGGACAAGCAGGAGGTCATGGAGAACAAATCTTGCAGTGGGCTTTTACAGTTTTATTAGGCTTTAAAATAGGATTTGACAGCAAAATATATGGGAGGGGGTGTTCAGCAAAGTCAGTACACTGCAGTTGTCATTCATTTTTCGCTATATTATGAGGAACTCATGTAAAGCATGCATCCGTGATCTAAACTTGCTCTTTTACATTCAGATTTTGCTGGTGTCATGATTAGCAGGGAAGATAAAAAATGAAAAATAAAAATTTGTATAAGTCGCAAAACTTTTAGCAGTCGCAGGGAGACAAAATACAAATGATATTTAATACAAAAGTAGATATGCATAGAGAAGAAACAAGATTTTGTACTAACACGTTACCTGTTCCTAATTATGCAAGCTTTCATTGTATAAATTATCCATCCATCCATTTTCTAACCCGCTGAATCTGAATACAGGGTCACGGGGGTCTGCTGGAGCCAATCCCAGCCAACACAGGGCACAAGGCAGGAACCAATCCTGGGCAGGGTGCCAACCCACCGCAGGACACACACAAACACACCCACACACCAAGCAGACACTAGGGCCAATTTAGAATCGCTACTCCACCTAACCTGCATGTCTTTGGATTGTGGGAGGAAACCGGAGCGCCCGGAGGAAACCCACGCAGACACGGGGAGAACATGCAAACTCCACGCAGGGAGGACCCGGGAAGCGAACCCGGGACTCCTAACTGCGAGGCAGCAGCACTACCACTGCGCCACCGTGCCGCCCTGTATAAATTATTTATTCTAAAATGGTTAGAGACATGTTAAGGGGCAATCCAAAAGTGTGTTCAGTTAGGCTGGGTGAGGGAGCTTTAAATTCACAGATACATCCAAAGCTGAAAGAGTAAAAATAAACTGTAACTTCTCAAAAATGAGAAAAAGATCGAAAACCAATTTGAAAAGTTGATAACATTGCTAATGAAGCTACCATTCTTAAGTCTTTTGAAATTAAAATTTTACATAATCCGCACCTTAGTCTTTTAAAGTCTAGCACTGTGACTTTGACTGCATGCATGCAAATGTCCAGATTGCTCTAATAATCACAGCATCACCACAACAAAACCACATGGATCCTGACCACCAAAGGAACACTTAAAAATTAAAAAAAATAAATTAAGGCAAAGAGGTGTATTTAATTATTTAATTTCTGAATCACTAAGTTTTTCGAAGGGCAACAGCATGTGATGTAGAAGTTTTGACAGGCCCTCTTAGTAACCTGGAAAAGAAAACTGAAACAGAGAACCATTTAAAAATCACCAGTGCTTTTTTTAAACAACATTGCTTTATCAGCATGGGCACCTACCTAGATTAACTAGCTCCTAAATGAGCAAACAAATACCACTGCACTGAAAAAAAAAACAATAAGGCAATAGCCTAAAGCTAAAAAATTAAACATAATCATGAAAAATGTTTAAACGTTCTAAGGAAATCAATTTACAAAATGACAGGAATACATGAAAAAGAGGTGTTTAAAATTTTCAACAAAACTGATTAAAACAATAAACTCTGACAATCCCAAAATGATTATAAGAGTTGGTTTTCTGACCAGGCTTTTACCTCTGCTTTATGTTGTCTCAAAATATTTGCCAATTCCACAGAGAAGCAAAAAAATAGTGTCACATATGCACCATGATGTCCTGAGTTGGGTCTCCAGAAGTAATGGGATACTGTCATCAAATAAAATAAAAATAAATGATAAAAAATGTGTGAAGAATTAAAAAAATAAAAAGAATGCTGCCAATCATCTGCATATCCTAACAGCAGGTAGACCTGGTCTTAGCTGCTTGTAAAAAGTGTAAGGAATGAATCTGCCCAGGACAGAATGACAGAATGCAAGTCCATCACAGGATTCTCTCAAGCACATATACAATTTAGGACAATTTAGAGGAAGCTGAAGTCTCCAAGAAAGGGGAACATGCAAACTCCACATGTAGAGAACTCCATTCTGGAGTCAAATCTGAGGATAAGTGCAACATAATAAGCTGCATGTCTGGGTCTCCCTTTATGTAAAGTATGTCAAGTTCTCATCGACAAGTGCATCTCAGACTGAGATCTATAACAAGATGCTTTAAAAAAAAAAAGACTGAATTGGACTGTACAATTAACAATATTACGCAAGGCTGACATCTGCAATATATGAATGCATAAAGCAAATGTAAAGTAAGCAAGCAATGATTTTTATGCACAATTTCATGTTTCACTATTTCTCCTTCTATGAATGTGCAGCTATAAGTGCTGATGCCACACAGCTCCAGAGATTTGGGTTCAGCTTCTAAGCCTGGTGTTGCTGGGGCTCCTTTGGTGGCTTTAGTTTGGTTAATTGTTGGTTGCTTCTTTTCTATATCGTTGTAAATTGTTTATTTTTATTAAACAACTTGATTGTGCCAATTTTATTTTTGTAATTATTCTTTATTGTTAAATATGGATGGCAATTATCTTATTTCTTGATTGTCATGCTTTTCTTTGCTTCTTACCTTTCCTGCTTTATGCTGAGCTCAGTTTGGGTTGCCAATCATGCAGGTGTTTGGTCTCTTAGTCATTTGCTCCCCTTTTCTGGTTTCACTAAAAATATTAGCTTAGTTTGGGTTTGGAATTCTCTGATTTTGTTTTGCATGATATTTTCCGCATTATTGATTTTTTTAGATTTTGTCCTCTTTTTCTTTCTTTGTCTCTTCTCCATGATAATACTTTTGTATATTGACCTTTTTGTAATGCTTGGCTTTTTCTTAATTATAGCATTTTTAAATCTTGACCTTTTCTTCATTATAGTATGTTATATACAGTCATATGAAAAAGTTTGGGAACCCCTCTTAATTATTTGGATTTTTGTTTATCATTGGCTGACCTTTCAAAGTAGCAAATTCCTTTTATTTATATGACATGCTTTATGGAAACAGTAGTATTTCAGCAGTGACATGAAGTTTATTGGATTAATATGCAATATGCATCATAACAAAATTAGACAAGTGCATAAATTTGGGCACCCCAACAGATATTACATCAATACTTAGTTGAGCCTCCTTTTGCAAATATAACAGCCTCTAGACGCCTCCTATAGCCTTTGATGAGTGTCTGGATTCTGGATGGAGGTATTTTTGACCATTCTTCCATTCAAAATCTCTCCAGTTCAGTTAAATTTGATGGTCTGCCGAGTGTGGACAGCCTGCTTCAAATCATCCCATTGATTTTCGATGATATTCAGGTCAGGGCACTGTGATGGCCATTCCAGAACATTGTACTTCTTCCTCTGCATGAATGTCTTTGTAGATTTCAAACTGTGTTTTGGGTCATTGTCTTGTTGGAATATCCAACCCCTGTGTAACTTCAACTTTGTGACTGACGCGTGAACATAATCCTGAAGAATTTGTTGATATTGGGTTGAATTCATTTGAACCTCGATTTTAACAAAGGCCACAGTCTCTGAACTAGCCACACAGCCCCACAGCATGATGGACCCTCCACCAAATTTGACAGTAGGTAGCAGGTGTTTTTCTTGAAATGCGGTGTTCTTCTTCCGCCATGCAAAGCGCTTTTTGTTCTGACCAAATAACTAAATTTTTGTCTCATCAGTCCAAAGCACTTTCTCCAAAATGAATCTGGCTTATCTAAATGAGTATTTGCATACAACAAGCAACTCTGTTTGTGGCGTGAGTGCAGAAAGGGCTTCTTTCTCATCACCCTGCCATACAGATGTTCTTTGTGCAAATTGCGCTGAATTGTAGAATGATGTACAGATACACCATCTGCAGCAAGATGTTCTTGCAGATCTTTGGAGGTGATCTGTGGGTTGTCTGTAACCATTCTCACAATCCTGCGCATATGCCGCTCCTGTATTTTTCTTGGCCTGCCAGACCTAGGTTTAACAGCAACTGTGCCTGTGGCCTTCCATTTCCTGATTACATTCCTTACAGTTGAAACTGACAGTTTAAACCTCTGAGATAGCTTTCTGTAGCCTTCCTCTAAACCATGATACTGAACAATCTTTGTTTTCAGATCTTTTGAGAGTTGCTTTGAGGATCCCATGTTGTCACTCTTCAGAGGAGAGTCAAAGGGAAGCACAACTTGCAATTGACCACCTTAAATACCTTTTCTCATGATTGGACACACCTGTCTATGAAGTTCAAGGCTTAACCAGCTAATCAACCAATTTGGTGTTGCAAGTAATCAGTATTGAGCCGTTACATGCATTCAAATCAGCTAAATTACAAGGGGACCCACATTTTTGCACAGCCAGTTTTTCACATTTGATTTAATTTCATAGAACTAAATATTGCTTCACTTTCATTTGCTAGCAACATCTGAGTACTGGGGTGTTTTCCAAACAAAAGATTTTTAGATAGATAGATAGATAGATAGATAGATAGATAGATAGATAGATAGATAGATAGATAGATAGATAGATAGATAGATAGATAGATAGATAGATAGATAGATAGATAGATAGATACTTTATTAATCCCAAGGGGAAACTCACATACTCCAGCAGCAGCATACTGATACAAAAACAATATTAAATTAAAGAGTAATAAAAATGCATGTAAAACAGACAGTAACTTTGTAAAATTTTAACGTTTACCCGCCGGGTGGAATTGAAGAGTCACATAGTGTGGGGGAGGAACGATCTCCTCAGTCTGTCAGAGGAGCAGGACAGTGACAGCAGTTTGTTGCTGAAGCTGCTCCTCTGTCTGGAGGTGATACTGTTTAGTGGATGAAGTGGATTCTCCATAATTGATAGGAGCCTGCTCAGCACCAGTCGCTCTGCCACAGATGTCAGACTGTCCAGCTCCATGCCTGCAATAGAGCATGTCTTCCTCACCAGTTTGTTCACGCATGAGGTGTCCTTCTTCTTTTTGCTGCCTCCCCAGCACACCACCACGTAAAAGAGGGCACTTGCCACGACTGTCTGATAGAACATCTGCAGCATCTTATTGCAGATGTTGAAGGATGCCAGCCTTGTAAGGAAGTATAGTCGGCTCTGCCCTCTCTTGCACAGAGCATCAGTATTGGCAGTCCAGTCCAATTTATCATCCAGCTGCACTCCCAGATATTTATAGGTCTGTACCCTCTGAACACAGTCACCTCCGATGATCACGGTGTCCATGAGGGGCCTAGGTCTCCTAAAATCCACCATCAGTTCCTTGGTTTTTCTGGTGTTCAGGTGTAACTGGTTTGAGTCGCACCATTTAACAAAGTGCTTGATTAGGTTCCTATACTCCTCCTCCTGCCCACTCCTGATGCAGCCCATGATAGCAGTGTCATCAGCGAACTTTTGCACGTGGCAGGACTCCGAGTTGTATTGGAAGTCCGATGTATATAGGCTGAACAGGACCGGAGAAAGTACAGTTCCCTGTGGCGCTCCTGTGTTGCTGACCACAATTTCAGACCTGCAATTCCCGAGACGTACATACTTGAGGTCTGTCTGTAAGATAGTCCACGATCCATGCCATCAGATATGAATCTACTCCCATCTCTATCAGCTTGTCTCTAAGGAGCAGAGGTTGGATGGTGTTGAAGGCTCTAGAGAAGAACTGCAAAGATCAGAAGTGCTCTTTTTAATCTCATCTAACTGAGACCAAGCGTCTGCTTATGATGAACTGTCTACATTTAAAAATTTTCCTAAAAAAAAAATATTAGACATATAAATGATTGTCATGTGTGAAGAGAGCACATTTCATGTCTTAAAAATAAACCTAACCTGTTTTTAAAAAAAGAAATAATCTCATGCATGGGATGCCTTTCTGTAGCATGAGATTGTACATTGGCATTCAACGCCACCAATGGACGAATAGTAAAGATAAACAATATGTTGTCGCAGGTGTTATGTCTGCTCTCTGTTCATCGGAGTTATGACGATAGTGTAGGAGTCAATGTAAGCTTGAGAGAACTGGCAGCGATATTCATGAAAATAAGAACTGCAAAATATGAACTTGAAGTAAATGATGTGTCACACTCCATCAAAAGGACTACCATTAAGACAGTTGATTTCAGTACTCAAAACACCCGAATCGACAGATCTGCTTAACATCACCAATAGTTGCACAGATAAGGCCGCACAGCATCCACTTTCTAAATGAATAACTAAAGAGATTTAACATTACTAATTGGAAATGCAAATACGTATGCCATAAGAAAATGGCCGCAGCTTCTTAACACATTGCATATTCATAGACCGCTATGCTTATCTAACCTCTGTTTGGTTGCTGCTATGTCATAGTTAAAATGACAGAAAGATATTCTAGCAGACAGAGGCACTTCTGAAATGTGTGGAGCCCAGTAGTCGCTGTGGTCTACGTGTGTGTGTGTCTGTCTGTCTGTCTGTCTATTTCCACTGTCGCAGCACTCATTGCAATGTGCAAATTAATTGTAAAGCTTCAGTTACCTTGTGCTACTGAGCTCCTGAATGGAAAACAGCAATTTTAGCTTTGTAGTTTTCTCTCAGTGTAAAGTCTTTTGTTCTGCATCCGTTGCAGTCTCCCTGAAACCCCGGTGGTGGCTTAAAACACACTGACTTGAGAAATTGAGGGCAGGCATTTTAAGAAGAAGCCCTGTGTGTGTAACCTTTGCAGGACATAGGATTTTGCTGCTGTTCACCACATACGTTTTGGTCCTCGGATGTGTATTCTTTTTTTGAGAATCACGCCTGGCTCTGCAAGTCTATAGATTCTGAAAATTCCCTTATTACATTTTTGAAAGTTATTAGAACGGAATTATTTCTTTTTCTTTTATGTTCCACCAGTTTCTTAATAAAAAATGGGGTGAGGGGTAGAGTTTCCTTTTTCCATTTTAAGATCTACATCACATTGAAACTTGAGCAATTGATTGTTTTGAAAAGAAATAATATATTGAAATGTTTTAAAATTATTAATTATAAAACAAATATTCTTTGCAATAATGAAAATGTATAGTACTGTAGGTCTGTAACTATTTGTGTTGTGCTCCAGTTAAACTTTAGATTTAAGAAATCTGTTTTAAATTATAAAGTAAATATGATTTTGCAAAAAGAAGTTAAACAATCAAGTACTGTATTCCTTTAGGAAGGCAAAGTGACAATAAACTGTAAAGAAAGAGACAGAAATGCCAGCATGTGTTAGGATAGTCTATGAGATTTAATCCAGCAAGTTCATGTTGATTGTTATCGTATTTATGACTAATTGTTATTTTCAGGATTGTATTTATGTAGTTGTATTATTAGTTTCCTAATGTAAAAATGAAACAGGTCCAGGTGAGTAACATGTTTTGCACACATTTATTAAAGATCAGCTCTAGATGTGTTGATGACAATGAGAAGCCCCAACATATTTTTACAAAGGAAATTGCAATATATTGAAACCTTATTTCAAACACAGGAGCCTTGGGGAATTCAGTTTAATCAGAGTGAAAGCTTAAGTAACCTGGAATAATTTTGCCTAATTATTAAGATTATATAAACGACTCCTCATTTACTTTCTGGCATATTTAGTTATTTTAATTTGTATTCTGTTGTAGTTATTTTTTATTGTATTTTCTTGTAAAGAAGCTGTTTAGTTCAAAACAATAACAGCAGAATAAAATCTCATTTTAGTCAATGCATGGGCTATTAAAATTAATTTTGGCTTGATTTTCCCAAGATACAGGTTTAATCTTACTGTCTGGAAAACATAAATGAAAACAATGTCTCCTTGTTTATGTTTTTGTCCTATATTGCATATACTATACTACTAGACCAAATAATCTATTCTAATAAGAGGCAAAGCCCTCACTCACTCACTCACTCACTCACTCACTCACTCACTCACTCATCACTAATTCTCCAACTTCCCGTGTAGGTAGAAGGCTGAAATTTGGCAGGCTCATTCCTTACAGCTTACTTACAAAAGTTGGACAGGTTTCATTTCGAAATTCTACGCCTAATGGTCATAACTGGAAGGTATTTTTCTCCATTAACTGTAATGGAGTAGAGCTGCAAAGACGTAGGGGGCGGAGTTTCGTGTGACATCATCACGCCTCCCACGTAATCACGTGAACTGACTGTCAACGCAGTACGTAGAAAACCAGGAAGACCTCCAAAAAGCGCTTAAGAAAACATGCATTATATAATTGAGAAGGCAGCGAAACAATAAGAAGCGAGCGAGTGGCATATACTACCATACTCATGAGTGCTGCTACCTCGGAAAGAAAGCAAGGTGTAAACCTAAACTTTAAATTAAGTTCATAGACAGGCTACCGCTGGCGTTTCACATGCCCACAGGTAATGCGGGATACAAGTTTAATGAGAGGACGCAGGATATAAACGAGAGTTTTGATCACTTTGTAACTAAGTTAAAATTGTAGGTGAAGGGGTGTGCTTATGCAAATTCCGAGAGACTGTGTTTGTGGGGATTGACAGTTAAGCTCTGAGTGAGGGAGTCACGTCATCATCTCCCTCCCATTTACCTCAAGTTAATACACACGCTGTCTCTAGCGTTTCAACACACTGAATCCTCCAGGCACTACTTACAAAAGGTCACATTGACAATCGTGTTACGTTATTTTAAAATCTTTCCTTTTCTTAGCACAAGCACAGCTGAGAAGCTTCGATGCATGTGCTCCATAACGCGTTGAAAAATAATGCATTTGATCACACTTTGCATTACAAGCAAAGGGAGCTTTTCAATGCATGATTTCCTGGTACACGGATTACATTGATCAAGCGCACCCGATTCATTTTACCCTCGCACCACCTTAGTTTGAGAAGAAGTATGAAAAAATATGAGGTTAACACAGAAAAACAGATCACCAATTCAAGCTTTATGAATAATCGATTCGCCATCAATAATTGTTTTGGTAAAGCCATCCTCCTTCCATTTTATAATTTTTCCGCCACTAGCCATGATTAAATGAACGGTAAAAAGTAAGAGCGAGGGTGACTTATTTAGGCAGGAATATATATGATAGCAACACTCATGACAATGTCAATCATGTTACGTTATTATTAAAATATTTCCTTTTCTTTTTCATTACTTCTTTAACACACTACTTCTCCGCTGCGAGGCGCGGGTATTTTGCTATATATATAATACTAGCAAAATACCCGCTTGCAGCGGAGAAGTAGTGTTTTAAAGAAGGAAAAAAGAAAAGGAAAAATTTTAAAAATAACGTAACATGATTGTTAATGTAATTGTTTTGTCATTGATATGAGTGTTGTTCTCATATTTATCTATCTATCTATCTATCTATCTATCTATCTATCTATGTTGTTCTCATATCTATCTATATATATATATATCTATAGATCTATATATATATCTATCTATCTATCTATATATATATATATATATATATATATATATATATATATAGCAAAATACCAGCTTGGCAGGAGAAGTAGTGTGTTAAAGAAGGAAACAGAAAGAAAAGGAAACATTTTGAAAATAACGTAACATGATTGTTAATGTAATTGTTTTGTCATTGATATGAGTGTTGTTCTCATATCTATCTATCTATCTATCTATCTATCTATCTATCTATCTATCTATCTATCTATCTATGTTGTTCTCATATCTATCTATATATATATATCTCTATCTATCTATCTATATATACCTCTATCTATCTATCTATATATATCTCTATCTATCTATCTATCTATCTATCTATCTATCTATCTATCTATCTATCTATCTATATATATACAGTATATATAGCAAAATACCCGCGCTTGGCAGCGGAGAAGTAGTGTGTTAAAGAAGGAAAGAGAAAGAAAAGGAAACATTTTGAAAATAACGTAACATGATTGTCAATGTAATTGTTTTGTCACTGTTATGAGTGTCGCTGTGATATATATATATATAGCAAAATACCCGCGCAGCGATGTCATGTGTTAAAGAAGTTATGAAAAAGAAAAGGAAACATTTTAAAAATAATGTAACATGATTGTCAAAGTAATTGTTTTGTGTATTTGGTGGCAGCGTCACAAAGTTGTTTTCGTAGCTGCATCAGAAAATGTACCACAACGTCTGACACGCCTCCTTTTACTGTTTTCTCACAGCTTGATTGCTGCTGTCATATATATATATATACACACACATACACACATACATACATATATATATAATATACATATATATATACACATACATATCTTCATATCTACATATCTATATACATATCTACACACACAAATTATATATATGTGTGTATGTATGTATGTATGTATGTATGTATGTATGTGTGTGTGTGTGTGTGTGTGTGTGTGTGTGTGTGTGTGTGTATATATATACATATACTTGTGTGTATGTTTGTATGTGTCTATATGTGTGTGTATAGCTTTGGTCACTGAGTGCAAGGGAAAAATAATGAAATATAGTCTATAAGTTATTAAACAGTAAAACATTAACGTTTTAAGAAGTAAAGGTACAATGAGCACTACTGGAGTGGTTGGGTAAACTACATTTTAAAGACTGTGTAACACAACAGGTAAGTAACTAACAGCAGCTAAAATGTATATGGATCATCTCTCGGTAGTAGATCCCTTTTGAAAGGTGCTACACGACGGCTGTGGTATAGAAATTACATTTTCTATGTGAACGTTCAAATTTGTGCCTCTGGTAATGTGCCTTACCGGCAATTAAAGAAAATTATTTTGTGTCCTCTGCCGTGTTAAGAGAGAAAGGCTTTGGTTTGGGATAAAAGGAAAAAAGGTGTAAAGAAAGGAAAGTTGCCTTTTTCTTTTATATAGTATAGAGAGATGTGTTCGCTGACGTTATGATCGCCTTTTGGCGACAGTCGCGGTGGGTCTTGTGTAGACTGGTGAGACGTCCCGCCATTAATCAGCTGTGATGGCACTGCCAGTCCTCCACTCGTGTGCGTGTCTTCATAATCCGAGCTGAGGACCTGATAATCGTATACGTGCAAAAGAAAGTGTGAATCGCCTTAATATTATTTTGCCGTGGTGTAGAAAAGGGGTCCCGTGTTTGCACTTGTCTGGGCTATAGCTCAGGGGGCGGATGAAAAAAATTAAAAGTGCTCACTTTGACTTAAGGCAGAAGCGCAGTCAGCGTCTCAAAGGCCGGCACAGCTATGCACGCGCTGGCTGCTCGACTTTTGCTGGGCAGGAGACCCAGTTTTGCAGACACGTTCATGATATCAAAAGTCTCAGCGCTCTTTGGAGGTCATTCATATATTATATATATAGCAAAATACCCGTGCCTTGCAGCGGAGAAGTAGTGTGTTAAAGAAGTAATGAAAAAGAAAAGGAAACATTTTAATAATAACGTAACATGATTGACATTGTCATGAGTGTTGCTATCATATATATTCCTGCCTAAATAAGTCACCCTCGCTCTTACTTTTTACCGTTCATTTAATCATGGCTAGTGGCGGAAAAATTATAAAATGGAAGGAGGATGGCTTTACCAAAACAATTATTAATGGCGAATCGATTATTCATAAAGCTTGAATTGGTGATCTGTTTTTCTGTGTTAACCTCATATTTTTCATACTTCTTCTCAAACTAAGGTGGTGCGAGGGTAAAATGAATCGGGATGCGCTGATCAATGTAATCGGTGTACCAGGAAATCATGCATTGACAAAAGCTCCCCTTTGCTTGTAATGCAAAGTGTGATTAAATGCATTATTTTTCAATGCGTTATGGAGCACATGCATCGAAGCTTCTCAGCTGTGCTTGTGCTAAGAAAAGGAAAGATTTTAAAAATAGCGTAACACGCTTGTCAATGTGACCTTTTGTAAGTAGTGCCTGGAGGATTCAGTGTGGAGAAACTCTAGAGACAGCGTGTGTATTAACTTGAGGTAAATGGGAGGGAGATGATGACGTGACTCCCCACCCTTAACTGTCAATCCCCACAAACACAGTCTCGGAATTTGCATAAGCACACCCCTTCACCTACAATTTTAACTTAGTTACAAAGTGATCAAAACTCGTTTATATCCTCGCCCTCTCATTAAACTTGTATCCCGCATTACCTGTGGGCATGTGAAACGCCAGCGTAGCCTGTCTATGAACTTAATTTAAAGTTTAGGTTTACACCTTGCTTTCTTTCCGAGGTAGCAGCACTCATGAATATGGTAGTATATGCCACTCGCTCGCTTCTTATTGTTTCGCTGCCTTCTCAATTATATAATGCATGTTTTCTTAAGCGCTTTTGGAGGTCTTCCTGGTTTTCTACGTACTGCGTTGACAGTCAGTTCACGTGATTACGTGGGAGGCGTGATGATGTCACACGAAACTCCGCCCCCTACGTCTTTGCAGCTCTACTCCATTACAGTTAATGGAGAAAAATACCTTCCAGTTATGACCATTAGGCGTAGAATTTCGAAATGAAACCTGTCCAACTTTTGTAAGTAAGCTGTAAGGAATGAGCCTGCCAAATTTCAGCCTTCTACCTACACGGGAAGTTGGAGAATTAGTGATGAGTGAGTGAGTGAGTGAGTGAGTGAGTGAGTGAGTGAGTGAGTGAGTGAGTGAGTGAGTGAGGGCTTTGCCTTTTATTAGTATAGATGAGAATAATACTAACCACTAGCAAAATGCATCTGGTTTTCAATATTGACCCGACATAAAAAATTTCAGTTTATATAATGCAAACATTGCTTTGATGACCTTCATATTGAATTATTTTTGTTTTATCTGTGTCACCCTTAAAGGTCAAAGACCCCCAACCCAGCAGGTTAGCTCTAAGTCTCTCATTTACCATCCACTTCTTATAGTGTGTGTTTTTTGCAGAGTGAGCTGGTCAGACCAGGCCTAAGCAATAGTCTCCAGCTTTCTCCACTGGATTCTCAAACACTTGTAGACCATCAATTCACTAATGTCACTAAAGTAATCCCGTGAAATACAGATACCATGGGAGATAGCTGGGTGCGTTATGCCATGATGCTCAAGCCACTTCATCTAGCTTGCTTTGATAAAGACAACCAGGGGTTCTTTTCTACAATCCCAGACACAAATAGTGAGTCCTCCTTTATCAATTAAATTAAACTGACCCAGCAATTCAAGTTATAGGGGAAACTTCAAATCTTTTTTTATCTTCTTCTTCTTTTTCTTCTAATAATAATAATAATAATAATAATAATACATTTTATTTATATAATACCATTCCCATGCTCATTTTAATGCAAGCTATTTCTGTCATTATTTCATAGAATAACTCAGTATTGTACACATTAAATCAGGTGTTTCAGGTTGAACATGATGCAGACATTTATCACTTTAACAAGTTGTTCCAATAACTCAATATTTTAAACCAGTTACACTGTAGAACCTTTCTGTTGTCAATTCTAAAATTTATTTGCCTCAATAACCTTTGTAGAACCTTTCTGTTGTCAGTTTTGCACTTTTTTGGCTCAAGAATGTTATAAAATATGAATTAATAAAAATTGTTTTTTTTATTAGAAAAGCATTTTATCTAAAAATGGAAGCCAATAGGAAACCTAAGTAATGTAAAAATACCAGGGCGCAATGGACTTCATATATTTATAAAAACATGTTGGCCCAGTGCCTTGATAATGCGGGCCCTACCTTGATGTCAATAGTCTAAGAGAGATATTAAATACATTAAATTATGAATCACTTCAAAAGTAACAATTACATCAGTATTTGGATTGGGCCCTCCATAGAGTCAATGAAATATTCCATGCTTTACTGGAGTTGATTCACTATTGTAATAAAAAAAAACTAATTAAAGTGGCAAACTGATCCTCTTTTGTGAAATAACAGATTATGCCTTCTAATTTCTAACAATAACTAGTTATGCTGTAGGGTAATGCTATGTGCTAACAATGGCCGCTACTTTAATCTATGGAACTTAAAAGCCCCTTTTCATCTATACTAATAAAAGGCAAAGCCCTCACTCACTCACTCACTCACTCACTCACTCACTCACTCACTCACTGACTGACTCACTCACTCACTCACTCACTCACTCATCACTAATTCTCCAACTTCCCGTGTAGGTAGAAGGCTGAAATTTGGCAGGCTCATTCCTTACAGCTTACTTACAAAAGTTGGGCAGGTTTCATTTCGAAATTCTACACGTAATGGTCATAACTGGAAGGTATTTTTCTCCATATACTGTAATGGAGTTGAGCTCGAAAGCCGTGGGGGGCAGAGTTTCGAGTGACATCATCACGCCTTCCACGTAATCACGTGAACTGACTGTCAACGCAGTGTGTAGAAAACCAGGAAGACCCCCAAAAAGCGCTGAAGAAAATATGCATTATATAATTGCGAAGGCAGCGAAACAATAAGAAGCGAGCGAGTGACGTTTACTACCATATTCATGAGTGTTGCTACCTCGGAAAGAAAGCAAGGTGTAAACCTAAACTTTAAATTAAGTTCATAGACAGGCTACCGCTGGCGTTTCACATGCCCACAGGTAATGCGGGATACAAGTTTAATGAGAGGACGCAGGATATAAACGAGAGTTTTGATCACTTTGTAACTAAGTTAAAATTGCAGGTGAAGGGGTGTGCTTATGCAAATTCCGAGAGACTGTGTTTGTGGGGGATTGACAGTTAAGGCGGGTGGGGGAGTCACGTCATCATCATCCCTCCCATTCATCTCATTTCGCTCTGAGCTGAGCTCCGCGGCTAACGCCGTCTTCCGAAGCAACTTCGTCAGACTGCCACCAAATACTCACAGAAAAATCCACAAGTTAATACACACGCTGTCACAGTTTCTCCACACTGAATCCTGCAGGCACTACTTACAAAAGGTCACATTGACAATCGTGTTACGTTATTTTTAAAATCTTTCCTTTTCTTAGCACAAGTACAGCTGAGAAGCTTCGATGCATGTGCTCCATAACGCGTTAAAAAATAATGCATTTAATCACACTTTGCATTACAAGCAAAGGGGAGCTTTTGTCAATGCATGATTTCCTGGTACACTGATTACATTGATAAGCGCATCCTGATTCATTTTACCCTCGCACCACCTTAGTTTGAGAAGAAGTATGAAAAAATATGAGGTTAACACAGAAAAACAGATCACCAATTCAAGCTTTATGAATAATCGATTCGCCATCAATAATTGTTTTGGTAAAGCCATACTCCGTGTAATCCTCCTTCCCATTTATAATTTTTCCGCCACTAGCCATGATTAAATGAACGGTAAAAAAGTAAGAGCGAAGCAAGGGTGACTTATTTAGGCAGGCATATATATGACAGCAACACTCATGACAATGTCAATCATGTTACGTTATTATTAAAATGTTTCCTTTTCTTTTTCATTACTTCTTGAACACATTACTTCTCCGCTGCGAGGCGCGGGTATTTTGCTATATATATATATGAATGACCTCCAAGACTTTTGATATCGTGAACATGTCTGCAAAAACTGGGGTCTCCTGCCCAGCAAAAGTCGAGCCGCTGACTGCGCTTCTGCCTTAAGTCAAAGTGAGCACTTTTCATTTTTTTCATCCTCCCCCTGAGCTATAGCCCAGACAAGTGCAAACACGAGACCCCTTTTGTACACCAAGTCAAAGTAATATTAAGGCGATTCGAACTTTCTTTTGCACGTATACGATTATGAGGTTGTCAGCTCGGATTATGAAGACACACACATGAGTGGAGGACCAACAGTGCCATCACAGCCGATTAATGGCAGGGACGTCTCACCAGTCTACACAAGCCCCACCGCGACTGTCCCCAAAAGGCGATCATAACGTCAGCGAACACATCTCTCTATACTATATAAAAGAAAAAGGCAACTTTCCTTTTTTTACACCTTTTTTCCTTTTATCCTAAACCAAAGCCTTTCTCTCTTAACACTGCAGAGGACACAAAACAAATTTTCTTTAAATGCCGGTAAGGCACATTACCAGAGGCACAAATTTGAATGTTCACATAGAAAATGTAATTTCTATACCACAGCCGTCGTGTAGCGCCTTTCAAAAGGGATCTACTACCGAGAGATGATCAATATACATTTTAGCTGCTGTTACTTACTTACCTGTTGTGTTACACAGTCTTTAAAATGTAGTTTACCGGCAACCACTCCAGTAGTGCTCAATGTACCTGTACTTCTTAAAGCGTTAATGTTTTACTGTTTAATAACTTATAGATTATATTTTATTATTTTTCCCTTGCACTCAGTGACCAAAGCTATAAACACACATATAGACACATACATATATATATACACATATATATACCTGTGTGTATGTTTGTATGTATGTGTATATATATATATATATATATACACACACACACACACACACACACACACACACACACACACACACACACACACATACATACATACATACATACATACACACATGTATATAATTTGTGTGTGTGGATGTATGTATGTGTGTGTATATATGATGTAGATAGGTATGTGTATATATATGTGTATATATATATATATATATATATATATATATATATATATATGAGAACAACACTCATATCAATGACAAAACAATTACATTAACAATCATGTTACGTTATTTTTAAAATTTTTCTTTTCTTTTTCATACCTTCTTTAACACACTACTTCTCCGCTGCAAAGCGCGGGTATTCTGCTAGTTATTTTATAAAGTAGATAGCAATTGCTCTGTCCTGGGTAATGACGTTAATCTACATCCAGCCCTGTAGGTAGGCCCACAAACCTGCAGGCAAAAACCTGAGGGTTGGTGGCAGAATTGGCACTCCAGCCACCATAAAAAACCTCACACTGGTTCCATTCCATCTGAACTAGTGCGGTGCTGGGGTGTCACCCATTGCAGGGCTGCACTCGGGTCCTAATCTGGGATCCTGAGTTGGTTTGTCATGTGGTGGGTGCAGTATTGCGCTGTATCGGCGCATGCTCCTAACCTCTCTCTCTCCCTCTCTCTCTAGTTATTTCATGAAATTAGGGAATAGAAAAACATTAATGGTGATAATTCAATAGCTTTCATCTTTAAAAATGATCACTAGTCAGTCAGTCATTGTCTAATCCGCTTAGTCCTGAACAAGTTCGCGGGGGTCTACTAGAGCCTATCCCAGCTAGCATAAGGCAGAAGGCAGGAACAAACCCTGGACAGGGTGCCTGTTTATCACAAGGTGAACACACACACCACACAACAGGACCAATTTAGGAGCCCCAATTCACCTAATCTGTATGTCGTTGGGCCGTGGGAGGAAACCCATGTAGACATAGGGAGAACATACAAACATACAGGGTGAACCCTGGTCTCCTTACTGCAAGGCAGCAGCACTACCACCGTGCAGCATTAGTCAGCTTTATAATTCTTTTTCGGAATTATTCCTCTTTAGACTTTATCAGACATTGAATGGCAGAGGGATAGTATAGTACACATTTATATTCTATTAGGCTTTATATTACATTTGTTTCTTTTTGTGCAATTTATAAATTTATATTCATTCCCTATTACTTAATTATTATTATTATTATTATATTTATTTTTTCCTTAATATGTATATTTCTTTTGTGCATGGGTGGGTCTTGTGATGGAATGGTGTCCCTCCTATTCAGGGCTGGTTCCCACCTTGCACTCAATGCTGCCAGCATTTTTTATGTTATGCCTGGCCTTGGACTTTGGTGACATACCTGGATTTCCTGGAGACAATTCACAGGAACATGCAAACTGCTGTGCATGCAAATATAACTTGAGTTAGGAGGTTAGTGAACTAGTGTGGTACTGAGGTGTCACCTGTTGCATGGCTGCACTCGGGTCCTAATTTGGGATCCTGAAGTAGTTTGTCGTGTAGTGGGTGTGGCAACACACTGTATTATTGCAGGCTCCCATCCTCTCTCCTCTCTCTAGGAATTAAACCAAGAGCAGTGAAGTGGACTCAGAAAGTATTCAGACTCCTTCACTTTCTGCACACTTTACTGTGTTATAGATTTAATTTTAAATTGACACATTTGCCATATTTGCCCAACAATCTACACTCAATAATCTATAATGACAAAATGAAAACTTGTTTTCAGAAAGGTTTGGAAATTTATTAAAAAATCAAAAACTAAACTCTCTCCTTCATATAAGTATTCAGATTCTTTAAGCAATTTGTAGGAGTCCCTTTGGCAGCAATTAGCTTTAGACTTCTTGGTAAGTCTGTATAGGTTTTGCACACTTGGATTTGGGCAGTTTTATCTCATTTTTTCCTAGCAGATCCTCTCAAACTCTGTTAGACTGGATGGGAAACATTTGCACACTGCCATCTTCTATGGGGTTTAAGTTTGGCCGTTGGCTGGGCTTGTCAAGGACAGTCAGAGATGTTTCCTTGGGCCAGTGCTTGAAGTGGGCCGGTACTTACTGTATGCAATACTGAAACTTTTTCTAATTTCTATTTAGTGGACCAAATAACCATGCTGTACCTGTGGCACTTGAGGTTTCATGGGAGTCCCTGTCCCATCAGCTCTTCAATTGAATGCTAGTGTATCACCATAAACATAACACCACTAGTAATTTGGTTCCACTTCAAATACTGCCCGACACCACTTCAGGACTGTCTTGGCTCTGTTCTTCGGGTCGTTGTCATATTGAAAGGTGAATAATCTCACCAATCTGAGGTTGCAGATTTTCTTCAAAGACCTCTCTGTATTTGGTTGTATGCACATTTCCCTCACTGTTGACCATTCTACCTGTCCTTACCTCTGAGAAGCACCCTTAAAGTATGATGCTTCCATCATAATACTTCAACCTGTAAGGATGGTATTAGGCAGATGATGACCAGATCCTGATCTTCACCAGACATTGTGCTTGGAGTTCAAGTGGTATATTATATCCTTTTTTCTCAAGAGTGGCTTCCGTCTAGCCACTTTAACATAAAGGTTTGATTGAAGAAGTACAGTTGAGATGGTTGTCCTTCTGAGAGGTTCTTCCATCTCACTTTGCCCAATTCTAGGAAGTGGCCCTGGCGGTTCTAAATGTCTACTTCTTGTTGAAGCCCCTGTCCTCCTGAGAGCACACAAAGCCTTACAAATGGTTTCATCCCCTTATTCTGATCTATTCCTCACCACCATTTTATCACAGAGCTCTATAGAGAGTTTCTTGCACTTCACGGCTTGGCTATTGTCCTGAAATACAGTGTGAATTGTGGGACCTTATTTACACACCTGTGTGCCTTTATAAACTATGTCCATTCAATTCAGTTTGCCACAATCAAGTTCTTGACACGTCTCCAGGATAATTAAAGCAAACAAGATGCACCTGAGTACAATATTAAGTGCTACAGTAAAGGGTTTGAATATTTCTATAAATGAGAGATTTCAGTTTTTGACTTGTAATAAATTTGCAAACTTTTATGAAGACATGTTTTCAGTTTGTCTTTATGGGTTATTGAGTGAAGATTGATGGGAAAAAAATGTATCCATTCAAGAGTGCAGAAAGTGAAGGGGTATGAATACTTTCTGAATCCACTGTGATAATTATGAATGTTAATATTGGGAACCAATTACTGTACTTACCATGAACTATTATTTTAAATCCAAATTTGATGTTATTTTAGAATGACTAGGCAAACAGAAATTGAAAAACTGCATTAAAATGAATGGGCTTTTTTAAACAAAATATGTGTTAGTGTTTATACTAATAGCAGTCACAGCAGCAAATGTTGCATTCTTGTTTAAAGGCAGCAGTAGCTTACAAACAGTTTCTTTCACTGCTAATAGCAGTATGCAGTAGTTAGTACGCAGTAGTTAGTAGCAATAACATCTGGAACTGTGGTAATATGATAGGCTGGTTATCGAGTGTTGGACTTACAGGAGGGAATTCTCTATAACAATTAATACATTTGCATATGTTAATAGTAATAAGTGACTCAGTGAGGGCTACAGTGTATTTTGTAATTATAGTGACAAAATAAACACTATGATTAATCATATTTTCTTTTCTAAATTGAATGCACAGTAGTAACTGAACAAACTGCGGTTATATTTTTAAGTAAATTATGATTATTTATGTATGTGGTCACATTGTTGTGAATCGGCATCATGCTAAAAGTATATTTGGGCTTGAATGCTGCTTACCAGCAACAATTTCTTTAAAGCCCACAGTACAGATTTGGCTCACATTCTCTCCCTTTGTATCTGAATGCAACTGAAGGCTTTAATATAATGGTTTGGAAGCAAATGACTACTACAGAAGTAGACACACAGAAAATTATGAAAATAGGAGTTCTGAAATGTGTTTTGCTGGCCAAAAATGAAAAGGACTAAAGTTGGAGGAAGTGTGTGCCATCTTCCTTTCAGCCAGACAGTGTGGCCACAGTTAACAACAACAGAGTGAAAACAGATGGTTGGCAGCAAGCAGAATAAATAAATAAATAAATAAATAATAAAAAAGAGGACCAAATAATTTAATAAATATCAAATAACAAAAGAATCGTCTATGACATACTTTGAGCAAAATCGATCTTGCTCGTTTTTGTTTTGGTCCATCTCCCTGTTACCAGTTCAGTGCCAAGAGGCAGAATGCTGACTTACTTTATTAACACAGAATTTGAAAACTACTTTTTAAAAGAATATATCATGACTTCTGTGAGGCTCTTCCCTGCTTAATCAACACAATGAAATGATATTCACACAAAATATATCTCCATTGAAAAGATGACAGACAAAGGGAGAGCATCTGTTTTTCTCATAAAAGCAGAAAAGAGTAAAAAATTGGCTTTCGTAGCTCACACAGTTCACTTGCTGATTTGACACTTTGAGTTTACATAAGAGTCTGCTGAGCTGCTTATTGTATGAAAACAGATCCTATTAAAGAACTCAAGAAATCAGCAGCACAGAAATCTGAACAGAATAAGATAACCTACAGAGTGGGCAGCCCTGGCTGCTCTTACAGACCTGTCTTGTGTTGAGTGCATGAGATTCAGGCAACATATCAAAGCAATTTGGCTAAATCGCATGGCTAGGAAACAAGGTTTAATTGTTCTGAAGTTAATGTCTTGCTTCACTGCAAGTATAATACTTTTTTTGGTTAAGGGTTCATTCAAGATTATCAGGTTATAAAAACAACATAAACAAAGCATCAGGTCTGATTTTTAAGGTCTTAAATAATCTTCTTCTTCTGCTCCCAGTTAGGGGTTGCCACAGTGAATCATTTGCCTCCATCTCTATCCCTGTCTTTAATATAATTTTCTTCCACACCAACTGCCTACACGTCCTCCCTCACTGCATTTATTATCTTTGGCCTTCCTCATTTCTTCTTGCCTGGTGGTTCCATCTTCAACATTCTTTTCCCAATGTACCCCTCATCTCACCCCTGAAGTGCCCAAACCATCTCAATCTAGCTTCTCTCACTTGTTCACCAAACTGGAGTTCCTGTGTTGTCCCTCTAATATACTCATTCCTAGTCTTGTCATCCCTTATTACTCCGAATGACAATCATAGCGTCTTCAACTCTGCCTCTTCCAGCTCTGCCTCCTGTCTTTTCGCCAGTGGCACCGTCTTCATACCACACAGCACACCTGCTCTCACTACCATTTTATAGACATTCTCTTTCACTTTTGCAGGTACTCTTCTATCACAGATCACTCCTGGCACTCTTTTCTAACCAGTGTGTTACTATCAATCACTTTCTGTACACTGGATTTCATTGATGAAGCAATCATGAACTCATATCCACATTTCTTAGTAAGGCTGTGATCTTATAATATTGCCAAATCCCACATCAACTATAGACTTTCATGTGTGCACGAATACTAAAATGAATATCACTTTTTTCCCATTGTCAAGGCAGATATAGTCAGGATCAGGACTACAGCATGATACAGTAAATACCTTCCTGAATGGGAGGTTTTTCAATTCATGCTGCAGCAGGGATGCCATGTGTCAAAATATTGTAAGGATACATAGAATTGGCTGTTTCAGGGACGGTAGTACAACTTCGGGAGTCTAGGGTCAGTTTATAATAATGAGCCAGGAGTCTTCCAAACTTACTGATGACAGCTGCAGCAGGTGGGGTTATGTGACATTATACTTGGACCACTGTTTCATATTTAATTAGACAGCTCTCTTCAGGTGTGTCTGACTCTTATAAAGGCTGAGATTCAGGACTACTGTGGCCAACAGGGAAAATTTTGCCTAGGAAGACCCAAAAGTTCAACAGAACATTCTTGACTCCAGAAGTAATTATGACTACGGTCCAGAAGTAGTTTCAGTTAGGGGGCCTAAGAACTCTTTCTGGTCAAATGTTCTTGTAGCTTGGAGTCGAATGTGGAGTAGAGACAAAGGTTCAACCTGGCAGGGAGGTGGAGGAGAAGAAGCCAGAAGTGGTGATGGAAGGATCAGGGAGATGAGAAACATGAAAATGTGTCTGTTTTGGAAATGTGGGTAAAGGCTTTAGACATCCCAACTGATAGACGCAGAAATGACCTGTATAGGTAAACCCAAAGGGAATGTTAGTTTATTGTTTTCTTCTATTTATTTGTTACCTTAGGGTGCTCCATGAAAGTACAGGCTTCTTTGTATTTTTATGTGGTTAGTAAAATACCCTTCATTTAGTACTTTTGAAGCCCTCTTGGTGTTTTTCGGGTCTAGGTTTGTGCTCTGTAGCATCCTTAAAAATTAACATAAGTTTAAAAGATGGTGAATTCATCACTTTTGGTGTTGGTAGTGTGGACGCTGAAGTCGAAAAATGATGGGAGGCAAAAACACCAATTTAAAATAAAAAACAATTTCTTTATTCTTGGTGAGTTGAAAGAGACTGCAGACCCCCAGCTCAGTGCCACTGCCTGGTCAGATCAGACAGCCTGCCTAAACGAAAAGATTCCTTTCTTTTTAATATCTAGCTTATTCATTAGCCAAAGAGAAAAGCACATGACAGTTCATTTTAAGATCATACATAAATTGCTGTAAATTACGGTTACATCCACGTTTCTAAGAAATACGCTCTTATCAGCACACACACACAAGATCAGTTTAAAGCAGTTTCTTAGATTTCAGTACATTAGTTATAAAGAAATTACATTCTTATAGCTTTAATAACTTCATTAGATTTTGTTTGGTTAGATAAATAAATCCTTATTTATTAATCCATATGGGGCGTTTCTTATAGTTTTAAGCAAGAATTCAGAAACTATCACGTTGATTTATAATATCACAGTGTGTTCTGTTAGTATCAAGAGATCAGCGTTTTCTCATAAAAGAATGCAAATTATCTAATAATTCTGTGCACAAGCTTAATTCTTTTCTACCTGAACAAAGAACAAATCATATAAAGTAATAAATCACATAGCTCTCTGCAGAATGATTGATACAAAATACAGTCATTGGTATTGTGAGGTAAATACTTATAATCATTACAGTTAATAATGTTTTTTTCTTTCTCAGTAGCAAGAACCTACTGGAGAAGAAGCCTGTAGCAGCCCAAATACCTTCACATGAATGGAAAGATTCAAAAATAAATAGTAAAAAATAAAGAAAATAAATTTTAACCTATGTACTGTACACCAGTTATGGTGAGTCCAGCATGCTGCAAACCACCATCACACCAGTCCAGAAGCAAACACACTTATAGCAGTAGTTTTACAATTCTAATGTAGTTGATGTTTAACTACTGGTACGGTCATTAGGGCTGCTACCTCCAGCATTCAAATTCTGGCAATCCTAGAATTTTCATGTTCTGCCTGCGTCTGTTTGGGTTTTTCTCCAGATCCTCGGGTATACCTTCAATATAATCAAAGGTGTGAATATTAGATTAAAGGTGGCTCTAAACTGGCATCATATTATGGCACAATAGTCCAAGTTGGTTGCTGCCTCAATACTAGTGCTGCCACAACAGGTTATTGGGTCCATAGACCTGAATTGCTCAGAAAATGAAAGGATAGATATTTACAAATAGATATTTACTGCTGTGTTTACATAATACAAGCACTGGACCTGTGATCTGATCAGTAATATTCAACTCGTCAAGTACAAAACTAACACCAGTTAGTTAGTAATATCAGCAACTGGAACTGCTTGTTTTATTCCTTTTTTATAGACTTTCTGGTTGGTGTTCACTCCTCTGTTGTAGAAGTGGGCTTTAAAGAGTAAAAGTACAGTGTGATGTCATTTATCACAAAATATACTTTACACTATATATAAAGTGCATTATTTCTGATTAATTATGTTACCAAAATATATTGTTTTCTTTGTCATTTATTTGAAGATCCTGTGCTGTTAAACTGGTATTACTTTTTTGAAATTTGTGACATTGATAACAATGTGTTTTGTATAAAGTGTTAAGTTTGGAGAGTTTTGCAAAGTGGTTTTATTTTTCACTGTCGGAGTGGAGAGGTAGTTTTCACTCTTATTTACTTGTTGGTTAATTTCTTGATATAGCCATTGATTTTAAAGACAAAAATTGAATCTTTCTGTTTATCCATCCATCCATTATCCAACCCGCTATATCCTAACTACAGGGTCTGCTGGAGCCAATCCCAGCTAACACAGGAAACAAACCCCGGACAGGGTGCCAGCCCACTGCAGGACACGCACACACACACACCCCAAGCACACACTAGGGACAATTTATAATCGGCAATGTACCTAACCTGCATATCTTTGGACTGTGGGAGGAAGCCCACGCAGACACGGGGAGAACATGCAAACTCCACACAGGCAGCACCCAGGAAGCGAACCCGGGTCTCCTAACTGCGAGGCAGCATTGCTACCCACTGCGCCGCCCCTTTCTGTTTATGCTACTACAAATAGTTTCATGTACGTCTTTGGGAGGCCTGTCACTATACAGGTTTTAAAGCAGTTCGGGTAAGTGCAAATCAAAAAACTGTAGAGCTGTACTCCATTTAAAATAACCAAAAAACAATACGAATAGTTCTAAAAAACTACTATATCACTCTAAATAGCATGACGAAAGACATGGCCTGTTAAAGACTATGAATTACAGTTAAGAGTGCTGCTATATTTGACTTTAAATGAACCATTATACAATACAGGGCTAAATGTCTAGAAAGGAATTACAAGGTTAAAAGTGTGAAACAGGGCAGAGGATTACCCCAAGCAGGACATCTCAGTATACAAGCCTGAGATTAAGATGTGCAGTGCCATGCATTGGCTAGTGTGGTGTAAAGCACACTGCCATTGGACTCTGGTGTAATGCATATTGCTCTCTGAAGTGATCAATTACACTTCATGATCTGGAAGTCTGATGGACAAATCTGGGTTTGGCAAATCCCAGGTCAACGCTACCTTCTGATCTGCATAGTGCCTACTGTAAGGTAAGGTGGAGGAGGGATAATGATCTGGGGCTGTTTTTATGGTTTGGGCTAGACCCTTTGCTTCCAGGGAAGGGTACTATGAATGCTACAGCATACAAAGATGTTTTAGACAATTATGAGCTTCCAACATGGTTACAACAGTTTGGAGAAACACATCTATGACCCTGTGCAAAAAGCCAGATCCATACAGATATGGTTTGACATGTTTGGTGTGGATGAACTCAAGTAGCCTGCACAGAGCTCTGACCTGAGCCTTACTGAAAACCTTTGGGATAAATTGGAGCACCGATTGTGGACAAGGTCTTCTTGTTCAACATCAGTACCTGATCTCACAAATGCTCTTTTTGCTGAATAGGCACACAGTCGCACAGACACACTCCAAAATCTTGTGGACAGCCTTCCCAGAAGAGTACCTAACGTTTACTAATGCCTAAGGTTTGGAATCAAGTGTCGAGTCGCATATGTTTGATGGCAAGTTGCCCACAAACATTTGGTCACGTAGTGTAAATGTTCATATGTGTTTCTTTGTATGTGCTTATTTTTCATGCAGTTAAACAGCATCAAAAAGTAAGGGTGCAGTGATTTCACTCTGTTGTAAATACATTTTTAATACATAATAAACTATATAGTGTCACAATGTATTTTGTAAATAAATGAACAATATGACAACAAAAGTAAACTTCATCAAGTGTTTTTTTTTTATTTTTAGTAGGGGTTGAGTGGGTTAGTGTGGGCTTTTAGAATATTTTACTTTTAGGGCTGTACACTTAATGCTGAAATCTGGATGAACCATTTGAAATGCAGATGGCTGGCATCCAACATAATATTCTGTACAAGATGCGTTCACACATGAGAGCTGCCCACAAAACGGACAGCTGAATATAGGTTTGTAAGTACTGTTCGAGTGCTGCAGGTGGTTTACATTTTCTCACAAAGTCTAAAAAAAAACTAAATTCTTGAAATTTTATTTATTGCAAATTCAAACCAGTGACTTTGAGCACCACTAATGCAAAACTAAAACATGTAGCACAACTTAGTGTGGAAAAAAGACCATTCATACAGTAAGGATTAAAATCCCAGAAAAATAACATGCTTCCACATAACATTTACTGAAGCTGCTGCTGCAGGAAAAAAAAAAAAACAAACCTTAAAAGAGGTTGGCACAGAGAATGGAAACATGCAAACATAATACTCAGGCCCATTAAACACAGACGGCAGAGGGCAGCCATTCCCCAATCCAATAAATACCTTAGACACTCCATTAGAGGTGAAGTGTGCGTGAGAGCAGTGGAATTAGGGGCCGACAGCTCCACAGCAGGATGACAAGCCAAGCCTCCCGTTCTGTCTGTATTTCTTTCTTGTTCAGATCAACTGTGCCTACAGTATGCCTTGATGCTGGGTTTCTCTTCTTACGTTGAGTTTTAGACATAATGACAGCCTTCATCTTTCTTTAGTTCATGAAATGGCTTCACAATTCTTTACACTCCATAAATGATGACAATCTCCCCTCTTTCATTTTTATTTGTAAAACATAATACTGTAAAGTAGAAAACAGAGTACTCAATCATTATTTTGGAGCTCATTATAAATGAGCTGGAACGTTTTTTGTATGGAATATTGAGGGAATTAACCTGTTTTTGTTTACCCCGATTTATCCTCATTACAAAGCCTATCTTTGTACTGATATATAACAAGCAGCAAATTAGCTGTGCTGGTAACATTGTGTACTGGCCACAGTTGAACTGGAGATATAACGTCCATGAAGTCTGTGTTAAACCTGCAAGTTCTCCCACTTTCAACACTTTTATGACACAAATTCAAATATGCAGTTAGGTTAATTAAAAAGCCCAAAGTGGTCCAGTAGACTGCCATGTTCTTGCTTTAAAAACGCAGACATTAGTCTCCATTTTTGTGTTTTGTCCACACTACCCCTTTTTTTTCAACCTCCGAAAACAGAGACTTCAGAAAGCAATCTCAAGAGCCATAAACTTCTGACAATGCAGCCCCAGTGTTGTGATGTGGACAGCCGTAAGTGCAGATCTTTGAAAACATAGACTCTAATCACACTCTGATTGGTTACCCTTTGGGGAAGAAAACCACATTTCAACACAGCATGCACTGAAGAATTGCCCTCCATGGCGCTTGTTGTGTTGCTTACTTGTGTGTTTTGTACAGTTTGAATGCTGCACACATGTTCTGTGTATTGTGCTGTATTGTATTGACCCCCTTCTTTTTGACACCCACTGCACGTCCAGCCTACCTGGAAAGGGGTCTCTCTTTGAACTGCCTTTCCTGAGGTTTCTTCCATTTTTTCCCAACTAGGGTTTTTTTGGGAATTTTTGTCTTGTCTTCTTAAAGAATCAGGGCTGTCAAGAGGCAGGGCCTGTTAAAGCCCATTGCGGCACTCCTTGTGTGATTTTGGGCAATACAAAAATAAATTGTATTGTATTGTAGTGTTTGTGCAAAAGGCAAATAATTTACTGGTCGCTAAAGTTTTGTGATAAATCCTGTGGCCGCCAGTATTACTACTCCTTTAAACATTTATCCTCTGATATGTGCATACCTGATGTAGTTAAATGTCCTTGTTCTATGTGTTTTTGGTCATTTTGGTGTGGATGAAGACACATTCCTAAACAATGTAAAAACGATTGTATGGACAAAGATCATTTTTGTTTTGTGTGGACGGAAATACGTTTGCAAACAATGTGAAAATAATTGTATGGATGGAAATTGTTTTCATTAAAAAACACTGTTTGTAAATGAAAATGTAGCAGTGTAGTGCGGATATGGCCTAAAACAGAGAGTGATTGTGTGCTTGAGTGGGCCAAAGTAATTCCTGCCATGGGCCTTATGCTGCTGAGGTTCCCTAATATCCTGTAAGAAATTTCAAAAACAGATCAAAGTTTGCATAATTTTGCAAATAAAGGCACCAGGAAAGAAAAATGCAGTATATATTATTTGTTTTTTTATTATTAATTTGACCTTATTTAAGAAACAAAATATAATAGCAAAGCACAGCTCAATCATGTGAGAACAACTGAGCAGGCACAACTGTATGTTCCAAGGACACGCTATAAAAATCAGCAGTTAACATATTCTTTCTAACTTGTGTTTTGGTCAGAATTAAACTTAATATCTTTTTTTTAACAGTACAATGGAAAGCATCTGTGGTAGGCTGGCGCCCTGCCCGGGGTTTGTTTCCTGCCTTGTGCCCTGTGTTGGCTGGGATTGGCTCCAGCAGACCTCCATGACCCTGTAGTTAGGATATAGTGAGTTGGATAATGGATGGATGGATGAAAAGCATTTGTTACCACCACGTGGTCGAATAATACACTATACACAAACCATTAAACAAAACAATGACATTAAACATATGTAACAATTCCAAATTTAAAACAAATGCTAAAAATAAGTTTGGGTCAAAAGATGCACTGCCAGGTGATGTGTTGTGCTGCAGTGTTGCTGCCATGGCAGACTCGAATGCAGTCTCCTCAAAGTGCATCTGTATACAGTCAGTGGTAATAAAACTTTACTCCAGATTGACCACTGACCATTACCCATCAGTAAAATCTCAACAGGAAGGAAAGGGAATACTCTGCGCAGATACAGTGCCTGAAGCTCTCTACATTGTTACATGGTGAGCACCATAACCATTCCTTTGAAATGACAGAAGCGAGTTTAGATGCCTTTTTCGATGATATCTTGGGGGCCCAGTCAGGCACTAGACCTTCATGCAGAGATCATGAGGCCATTACTGGACCTCTCAAAAGGACTGGCATTGTCTAGCTGGCATTCTGCAGAAGGGATTTGAAATCCTTTCATATGAAAGAGAGAGCCTGGTATGCACTTCTCAACATGCTGCCAACGGTCCTCTTGCCGCAATAGCTGGGCTTATTAAGACTGAAGAATGGCAACAAAGTGTTTCCAAACCACGCCACCTCATAGCCAGGCATATTTTTTTACTGCTCTCCTTCCCTGTCATAATTTATTTGTGTTTCAAATTTCTTAATCTTATTTTAAAAAGACAGAAAGAGAACTTTCTCACAGATATTTTGATTATTAGGAAAAGATGATTTTTTTTTTTTCAAAAATTGTGCCTGGCTTATTACAAACTACTTAGTGCTACTTTCTGCTGACAGGAATGTGATTGTGTAAGAGTGAAGATCTGTCTGGCTGAATGGTACTCTAAGTACTGCCTCACTTGTTTTTAAAGGAGTACTTGTACTCTTTCAGGTTACATTCAAAACATGGCCCTTTTCATCTTATGCAATATAGAGAACAATGAAAGGTACAGACACACATTTTTACACCCGGTCTGATTTCTGAGAATCTGGTGAAATCAACACTCATTAGTCTGGTCATTTTTTTTTTTTTGTCTTTTTCAGAACGAGAAGTTCATAGCAAGAGGAACGTGTGTATTTTGGCTCTGAACACATTTCCATGAAGAGGAAGGTTTTGGAACAGGATAATTGCAATTCCAGAACCTTGTCTGCAACTCTTTTTTTCTTGATAGGTATGTTCACTTTCATTCAGCCCAGGCAGTAAGCTCTCTGCTGTTCTGGATATTTCATGCTTGAGGCTGGAAATGAACCTGGCAGTTGTGCTTTATAATTTTTTTAAGGGATAGTTTAATGGGTTGACCACAAATCGTTACGACTGGCATTTTTCTTCATTATGTAACACTTTTGGCGAGACTGCCTGTTCATGTGCAATAATTATTTACAAT
The DNA here is from genome assembly GCF_016835505.1 of Polypterus senegalus. Classification (NCBI taxonomy): domain Eukaryota; kingdom Metazoa; phylum Chordata; class Cladistia; order Polypteriformes; family Polypteridae; genus Polypterus; species Polypterus senegalus. The sequence goes on from NC_053170.1 coordinate 58,903,477, forward strand.
GGGGAAGTAATGGATCAGCATAAACAATTCGGAGTGGAAGAAATATGTATCTGGTAGGGCAGGGAGATAAAAAATGTTATATTTTGGGAGGAATTTTAAACTTGATAAGCAGCCAGTTACTTCTTGAATAAAGATGTCAAATGCAGAATAAAGGTGAATGCAATATTTGTTGACAAACCACTTATGAAATGCCATTTTATGGTAACTGATCCTTTCATTATCAAAATCTGTTTTCCAAGCTAATGTGCTATACAAATAATTTGTCTCCTCGTAGGCTTTCAAATCACAAAAAGAAATGTCTGTTTTTCATTAATAATTGCATATCATTTTAACAAAGTATATCAAAAGAAAAATAAGCATCAGTAAAACATAATATTTGATTGTTTTTCTGTAAATAATAGCCAGCATGGTAAAAGCATTGACTATTAATGCAAATATAACATAACTTGCTTAATCCAGTACAAGGTGCAAGTGGACCAGAGCCTACTTTGGCAGTACAAGGTGAGAACCAGCACTGAACAGACTGCCAGTCCATCACAATGCCCACTCATGAACATATGGAATATTCGTTAAAATATCATGCCACTCTAAAAATATCAAATTCAAATTCTCGTGGTCTAGCTGGGTATATAAAAAATTAAAGTAATAGTAATTTTCCTTTATACTTCTTGGATTGCTGATGTTATTTTTTAAGTTTATGTAAATTTCTGGTAAACAAAATTGTGGTCATAAACAAAGTAGGGCTTTTAACCAGTAAATCTCTTCAGAGTTAGTGAATTGTTAACCAAATGAGCAACTAGAATGCAATTCTACAGAAAATAAGGATTAAATGAGCAGTGCAAACTATACTGTAAGTCAGACAACCTTAACAATGGAAGGGGATGTGGAGTCGAACTCAAGGGGCTTTGCCAGGGTGAAAAGCAGGTATTCAATGTTGTTTTTGTTCAGCTTTCCCTAAAGGGTTCCAAGCTGCTCAGAACACAACTGATGCCCAAAAGTATCAACATGCAAATAGAAAAAAAACACAAAAACTTAACTACAGTTAGAAAAATCATAGGGATAGACACCAGGGGCCTCGTTTATAAAGCTTGCATATCCACAAAATGAGGCTCAAAATGTGGGTACACAACTTCCAACACAAATGTCAGGATTTATAAAAGAAAACTTGATGGCGACTCTTACGTATTTTTTACGGCAACTTTGACCTCGCTGTATGCATCATTTTGGAGGAAACTGTGAAGCGACCACACCGGCTAAATGACGGCTCGCATGCATACTAATTAATGTCATCCAGCCGTTATTATAATGTGTGTTAATATGACAAACATATTTAACCTCAGAAGTGATAAATATAATGTACAGATAGTATTTTTGTTCCCTTTTTAAAGGGCCAATGCTACGTATTTGAAGTAAAGGACATCTTTTGGTTCTTCCTCAGTTTATATTGGCTACCTGTTGTCACTTCTCAGGGAACTGGCTGACAGGTCAGGAATACCTCAGCCAAGCTTCATTCCTTGATGCCTGCTGTGCTGGACACCATTAACCAACTGGCAAGGCACTACATCCAGTTTTTGTATGCTGTGGGTCTAGATTGGCAAATAAAATTTAAAAACATGTTTTGCCAACATAAAAAGACAATTTGCAGCAGTGTCCAGTTCTCTTAACATAATTGGAGCACAATACTGTACTCATATTGCAGTAAACTGTTAACTTTAAGCAGTTCAGTATGCTCCTTTAATGCACAAGTCATCCAAGATGTGACTGGCAAACGTTGTGTCTCCGTGGCCTGGGTCAGACTGTGATTCATTCATTTTGAGACAAACTCGCTCTGACAGACGTGGTTGTGCTGTACAATGTGGCTGGCGTGTTGGTAAGGTAACTGGCTGAGCCCTCAGTTTTTCATATGGCCTGTACTATTCATTGTAACAGCAATCACAGCATTACATGTGCCAGCTTCCTCATGCCTTATACCTTTCCCAGACCCCTAGAGCACAGAGAAGAGGTGCTATCATGCCGCACATGATCTTTCATGCTCAGCTGCGGAGCACAGCCAGATATTCTGGAATGCTGGTGTTGGGGTCTCAATGAAGCTACTCTACCAGCCAGTGAAGTTTTGCAACATTGTGATTGCATATGTATGAGACTGATTAGCATGCTCCAAATATGGATGCTTCACTGTGGCATTCAACATATGCATATTCACAAAGTGATTGTGCTTTATAAAGGGTAAATTGCATATAACTGTGCATAAAGCAGCTTTTACAAATTTGATTTTTTTTGAAGTGAGCATATTTTCACGCTCAAATCCAGGCAAAGTTTTATAAATGAGGTCCCAGGAAAGTACTTCTTAGACTGAGAGACTGGGAACTGCAGTGACAAGTGTAATTAAAGCAGCTACAATGGACACACATAACTAAGACAAGGCAGCCTCCACCACCAGGTCATGCATTTGCTAGCAGCACAGTTGAAACAGGGATTAAACACCTTAGTTGATGGATGGCAGAGGCAAAGTTAAACCAGAAACACAATCATCGTGGAAGTTGGCTACCCTGACAAACACAACTCTTTTTCACTGCCTTGCCGACAACAGGAAAGTCGTCCATTAACCTGAGAAGCAAGTAAGCCATATGGCAGATCTACAGGATTGTTGGAAAAATGTAATAACTTGAACCAAACTAAACAAATATTGACTAACAGATAGTACAGTGCTAGAAAATTCTTTTTGTGATAGTTTGTGGATTATTTCTGGCTTTGCAACTAATGAAAATATAAATAAAGCACACAGGGTTTCGGGGCTACTCCACTTTAAAACTGAGGCTTCAAAATCCAACCCTCTGAGTCCCAGGGAGAAAACATTTCACAAGGCTATACTTTCACCAATGCATCACATTTTATGAACCAGCCTATATTATTTCAGATAAACTGGTAGATGTGGCCAGTCCCTGCAGCATTAGGCATAGAATTGGATTGCTGGGCCCATTCACCCACATCCTGCCATGCTCATTCTTAATATGGTAGAAGAGAACTGTGTTATCTGGATGAAGCCAATATTAATTTATGAAAATGGACATCCTCCACACTGACAGTGAGTTAGCTACAGTAGATTCAGAAAGTATTCACACTACTTAGCTTTCTGCACACTTTATTGTGTTGTAAATTTAATTTTAAATCAATAAATTTGCTATTAGCCTAACACTCAGTGACCCATAACGATAAAGTCAAAACATGTTTTTAGAAAGGTCTGCAAATGTATTAAAAAAAAAGTATTTGCAACCCTTTCCCGCGGTACTCCCAAAATGGCAAACTTATCCATTTAAACTTAAATCTACAACAGAATAAAGTGTGCAGAATGTGAAGGAGTCTGTCTGGGTCTCCACTGTATGTGTATGTACACCCAACACACTGAAGTTTAAGAGTTCAACATCTGCCTCAGAATCTTTCACAGTATTTTGTCAATCCAAATGTACATTTTGGTAACCATAATTAGTATAAGGACCATATTAATAAGAGCAGATGGTGTCACTACTGGCTGGACTAAAGAATTCAAGAAGCTTTCACTGCATGTTGAGTCACCGTGTACGGAGGACTTAACACTACATCTGAAATCAGTTGGTAAGATATCTGCACAGACACAACATTTAGGGATTCACAGGCTAGCTGAAAACTGGATGTACTGCTGAAGGTGGGACTATAATTCACATAACAGAGATCTGTAATTCTGATATTCTAATAATACAGAGTTCCCTCAGAAGTCACCGTTTTACTTTGCTCTGTAGAATCTTTTAATGCTGTGTAAATGAGAACAGTGCATGGGACTGCATGCAAAGACAAAGTCTGTAATGGCCAAGTTTGAAACACCCATACTCCCCCCCGACCAGCTCTCAGATGTAAGTGCAAAGGCTCTTTACAGTAACGGCTCGTTGTCAATTCGGTATGGCACAAGACGTTCGACCAGATTAAATAAAAAGCCCTTTGTGGATCTAAAAGACTTCCTTCTGTGAAAGTGTTTCAGGCTATTAATAAACTTGTCTCAAGCATCTTTATAAACTCACAGTGGGATTTCACTTTTAAAAAGAGTGTGTGTGAGAGAGCTCAGCCTGATTTACTAGGATTTTCCTCTGGTGGAAAGAATGCATTGATTTCTTTGTACAAAGAAAACAAAACTGAATATTCCAAAATTAAACAACTCACAGCTTTGGGCTGCTTTGAGGAAACACATTTCTGTATTAAGAATGGAGATGGGGGGTGTAATTTCACACAAGAGAGAGAATGTTTAATAAATCCATCTCATAGTGGTATTGAGGAACTCAGTGAAGACCTGCTGTTTCACACTGCATGTGACATTAGGAGCCAATCATAGATGATCAGGTGGAAAATATAATGGTGTCTTTCAGAATCCAAAGCATTCTCGGAAATGCAATGCATTGCAGCCTAAGCTACTACTGGGACCAACTTTAATTCTCAGAAAAAAAAACGTGTTATAAAGGAGGAAAATATGTAACTACTTGCTTGCATTGTGAATGGGAGTTAATGGAACAACATCCTTGTGCTTTATCGTTAAGCAAAAATACAGCATTAGCAAAGAAAAGAATCAAATACCTTTGTAGTTTCCATCTCATCGTATGCCTAATTGTGTTGTGTGTGTGTGTTGTGTAGTAGAAAGGGCTTGAATCCGAGCCCAGGTATAATACAAATAAACTCTTTATGTTCTGACCTTTGAAAGATTTGTTCTGTTTTCTGCATTTCCATTAATTAATCTGAGTAAAGAACAGTAATCAAACTCAAAGAGGACCCTGTTGTGCAATGAGAGCGGACTTTGGCAAAGGAGATGGAGCCTTTGACTAGATGCTGCTCCACCCAACATCTTGGGACTCATTACTAGAGACAACATTTGTTTGCAGCTCAAAGCTCTTCTTGGAATGTCTAGGAAATTAAATACATGTATTATTTACACAGATGTACTGCTAGCCAAGGTGCTCTTCAAATATATGCCCTCTCATTATTATTTAAAAAACAATCAGAGTTGATGTAAAAATATTCATATTTCCCATTACCGTAACATCTTTATATTGCCTAACAATTATAATTTAATTTGGATTTTCGTGGAAATGCAAACTTTAAGTTGTCATTCCTTGTTCATTAAATAATAAGACTTGTTTTACCAACATTTATTCATTTTTTAACTGAGCACAACTTGCAGAATGAAATGTAAACACAATATTAAATATTTAAGAGAGTCTTTTACATTTACAGTTAGCAATATATACTGCATGCTTAGCTCTTATTCTGGAATTATAATTTAAAACTGAATTACATCCATAAGTGCATTTCATAGAGGTATCATTTGCAGTTCTTTACATTAGAGCCCTCTTTATGTCAACCTACTCCCTTGCTTGTCTTTTGTTTATTTACCCCAATTATGTTAGAAACTCACTGATATTCTGCTAAAAGTTTAAATGCCTCCAAAATGTCTCCTGTTAGTTAAAAGTCAACCTCTCATATATTGAGCATGCTCAAAGCAAATGTAATTTTCTTTGAGAATAAGAAAAAAAAGGAGACAGAAGGAAAATATCAGGAAAGCCACCAAAAAGGTGACACAATGAAAGTAGTCTGACAGAAGTGACCTCTAACCCATGGAAGTGGCATAAAATTAGCTGCGTTTCCTGGGGTCACAAAAGGTTACAATAAGACTGATGGGAAGCACAGAAAGATGATGGTCACTTGGCTGTGACTGACAGCAGCTCAGGACACTGAAGTTCAAGGACTTGATGCATCTCAGGGTGCTTTAAACTGCATGATAAATGGACTGGATTGTCTTCACGTTCACACAGCATTCAAAGTGTTAGCATATAGGTCAGAGGTCAAGAGTCAGTTACGGCATGAAATACAAAACAATGAAACGCCAAATGTGTATTTCATTCAGTTCAGGCTTCACTGAACTATCCAGATTTTATGACTAGTATTTCCCACTCAGGACTTCCTTACTTCACTTTAACTCACTAGCTACCTTCCATAACAGCTTTGTCTAAAAATCTCTTCACCTATTTTATGTCAGATTTTCAGATGAATACAGTACAATTATTGCTTGCTCTTGAACTAATTAAATATTTGCAAACATTTGCTATGTGCCATTACAATAATAAAGTACTCTGAATGGGTTAGGTGCTCTGTAAATAAAATCAGGATTTGAATTTCATGATGGGATTGTTGGCATCATCGAGCAGAACCTAATTCTGGATAGGGTGCCAATCCATTGCACGACACATTCACACACGCACCTCCAAACACTCATACTGTACACTGCCAATTTACTAAACTAATTAACTTAACATGCACATGCATTGGCATATGGGAGCAAATCAAAATTCCCGAGAGAAAAACTCATGGACACAAGAGGAGAACATAATGCACCCCTCACAGAATGTGCCCAGACCTTAATTAGAACTCAGGACTCTGGAGCTGTGAGGTAGTGTTAGGGAGTCTGGGTTTGTGTGGGCCCTGGGACTGAAATTTTGTCCACTGTTTCACCCCAGGATAGGCACCAGTTCCCACATGCTTGAACTGGATTCAAAAATGGATTGTTGGATGTTCACAGTTTGCTTAATCCAATTGAAATTCTGTGGGACTGAGAGTACTGAACTCATTTATATACATACCTTTTTCATAATTCCACTCTAGAATAGTCTATGCTGGTAGTAAAGGTGCTTTATTTGCACTATAAATCACCTCTGAAAATTATGTGATCGTCAAATGTAATACATATAAATCCTGTAGAAAACATGTAAAATCTAGTATGGTACATGTGCAAAATCAGGATAGGAGACAAGTAAAACCAGTAGAGAAAAATCAAGGCAGCAGATCTAATAAACCAGGAGTTTTCATATACAAAACAAATGTAGCATCCAACCAAAACCAATATTATTCACAGATAACACAAGTGCAAGACACACATAAAACTAATATAGTGTTCTCATATAGCATATTCATAAAACCAGTGCCATGCAGAAGCAAAACAGGAATGAATACACAAAAACCTGTAGAACTGATACAGAAAACAAAAAACAAGTGCGCACTACGCACAGAAAACACTGTGGTATGCAAATCAAAAGCACATGAACGAAAACCAGCGTTGTTCACACACAAACCAATAATATAAGCACATGAGCTTATAATTTGCACACCAATGATATCCACACATGAACCAATGTAGTTTATATGTTTGAAACCAATATTTTACACATTCTAAGCAATATAGTATGCATACAAACCCATAGAACATGCAGAAAAAAACAATATTATGAACACGCCGATCAATATATCACATATGATTTACAGCCTATATTGCTCTTCATAACAAAGTGATTTAAAAGGCTTGTTACTACAAAAGTAGGCTTGAACAGTTTTTATAAATGAGATGATGTAAATGAAACAACCCTGGGTAGTCTTGATTTAAAACTATGGTTTAGTTCATGAGCTATTAATGTGACTCTAAAATAATAATGAATATGAATTTTTGACCATGCTAGTAGTGATTATAATCAGCATTTATTTCTTAGCTACCAAACAAAAAAGGCAATTGAACAAATTTGGTTAATATACTGTACTTGATGATGATATTATTTAATCTAATATACAGCAAAAGGCTGAATATGTGTGTTTCTCCAGCATAGAAATCCGCACTGTTTTAACTTTCTCCACCAAATTTCCACTCATTTGTTCAGAGTAAGACCATAGGCTATGTTTCATTCCAAATTGTTTTGCTTTTGGGAGTTTTATTAAGTGAAGGCTAATTGCATTCATTAGGGAAGTGCCTTTAGGAGGTATTTCTGGACTCAACAGAGGTATGCAAAGTTGATCCCTAAGGTGGTTCAGTCAGTGAAATCTTGGTTTGGGGCCAAAGGCTCTCCTCTAGAGGAATGTACTTAGTGACTACCTTCCACCCTGGCCAGCGCCGGGTACCCCTGCTAATTCAACATAAAGCCAAAATTGAAATCCCTACCAGTGCAACAAAAAAAGAAATATCAGGTCCTGATAAATTGTAATGATTCTTTTTGCATTTATATAGCGCTTTTCTCACTACTCAAAGCACTCAGCAATTGCAGGTTAAGGGCCCTGCTCAAGGGCCCAACAGAGCAGAGTCCCTTTTGGCATTTACGGGAATCAAACCAGCAACCTTCCGATTGCCAGTGCAGATCCCTAGCCTCAGAGCCACCACTCTGCCTGTACTAATGATTGTATTATTATTATTATTATTATTATTATTATTATCCATCCATTCATTATCCAACCAGCAATATCCTAACGACAGAGTCAAGGGGGTCTGCTGGAGCCAATCCCAGCCAACACAGGGCACAAGGCAGGAAACAAACCCTGGACAGGGCGCCAGCCCACCGCAGGGTGCGCACACACACACACCAAGCACACACTAGGGCCAATTTAGAATCGCCAATGCACCTAACCTGCATGTCTTTGGACTGTGGGAGGAAACCAGAGTACCCGGAGAAAGCCCACGCAGACAAAGGGAAAAACATGCAAACTCCACACTGGGAGGACCCGGGAAGCAAACATGGGTCTCCTAACTGCGAGGCAGCAGCGCTACCTACTGCGCCACTATTATTATTATTATTATCAATGACTGTAATACACTCTGTTCACCTTGCCTTAAAAATGTTGATGTTGCCCTGTTCATGATCACACTTTAGTTTAGATATTCATTATAAAGCAGCTATTAGCAGTCTATAAATATTTTCTTCACTATGTTACAAACAATAATTAATAATAATTAAAAGTAATGACTCTTGAAATGTGTTATTGTCATTTTTCATTGTTGTATAATGTAAATTGTTAAAAAATTTTGTAATATATTTTATAACATGAACACAAGTAGTAGTCGCTTACAATGGATGCCTAAAGAAAAGTGTTACAAAAAACACAGTAGTTGTGAAGATTTTTTTAGTGATTATAACCTTACCTATAGTCAGTCAGAATATTATATGCCAATTATACAACATATTCAGTTTCCCTGAATTCATTTATATACAGCACCCTTTCGATTACCATGTTGTCTGTTGTAATATTTACAATATTTAGAAATAAACACAAAATACATTACATTAAAACACCCAAACACCATAAAACAATACATATGCATATATGTACAAAGAATTATAGATACAAACATGACGCTTTTTTATTATATTTTTAAATCTCATAATTATAATAATAATATAAAGAAATTCTACCATAGCAATATGCAGCATGCAGCACCACTAGGACTGCACAGGACAGAATGAATTTCCATATTAAACTGATGCTCAGCATGTTTGTTGTTTGCCCCAAGTGGACATTAGATGGCAGCAGTTCCTGCCTATTATAAAGCAGGAGATGCCAGTAGGATCCCTATTAGACTATGGTGTCCCTCTGTTATGGCATACAAGAAAGAGGTCACAAAAGCCATTTAATAGGAATAGTAGAATTGGTGTTCAGTGACACTGGGACCACAAGTCAGAGTGCTAATTCACTTGTAACTCCTCGTACTTTTTCTGTAATTAGAGAGAATCCCATCCGTACATAACAGCAAAAAAGTGGGCAAAGACTTGCTAAATACGTTTAAAGAATGTTTCTAAACAAACTTTCACTTAGATATTATCAGCTCCACGAGGCTGGCATACACTGCTTCCATACGAAACTAAAGGCAACATTAATCTCTGGATGCACATCCTATGAAATGACCTGATTGTGCTATGGGCAGCACTGTTGAAGATGGCTTCAGTACAGGTGACCGGCTACCTGGGAGGGTTTGACTGAACTGACTCACAAAGAAAGCAGTCTGGCATGATTAAAAAAAAGACTTTTGTGCTTCTACGTTTTACTCAACATCAGAAAGTACTTCTTAACAATAAACGCACAGAAATAATTATTTGCCTTAGCTTTGACAATTTGAATGTGTTTGTCAGTCACTGGAGACTGACCTAATATTGGACACTGTAAAAATATGTCACCCGTTTCATAAGCCTTTTCTTTTTAGCTCCCTTTTAAGCCAAGAATCTGAACAATTTTGACTCCATGAAATGAAAACATTGTGAGTGATCCAAGGACATTCAGTTCAAGTAAGTTTTGGTTCGAGGATTTTTAATACAGATGCACTTTGCATAGAGTTGCAACAAGAAATGTTGGCTGTGTATAAAAATTTTATCTGATGAAATGCAGTTAAAATACAGTCAAGTAAGAAAAAAAGGAATTTTATTTAGAATGGTAATAAATACTGTTGAAAGAGGGTAGGGAAGTAGTGTAGCAGTGGTCTGAGCTACTGTGTAACAGATTAAAGGCCATTCCCAGGTTGCCCACTGACTTTAAAAGGAATTTTCAGATTTCAGATTTCCTTCGAGGTCTTAGGGTCAGACATGCTGGTGTTGTCCATTATGAGGGTGTGTGCATGTTTATGAGTGTGTCTTATGATGAATTGGAACACCGTCAATTGTTTATTACTACCTCACAACTGCTGCCATGATAGGCTTTAGTGCTCCTCCATGTAATTTAAAATTGTAGTTTAAGAAAATCAATGGAGGGATTCTAAATTTCAGTCCATGTGATTAATAACATCATGCTCATGCCACGCTTACATCAGTTATATGTGGCTCACTTGCTTCATGTTATATGGAACAGTCACATGCAGCACAAATATTTAACAGTAAAGGACAGAGTATAGGTTATACTTTCAGAATACCAACTAAGACATTGTAAATTCACCTGGAATGGCTACATATCAAAGATGGGTGTTATTTAAGTCCTGTTTACTATGTTTTACATTATGTTATTTAATATTTGTAATTATCTGAAACACTTGTTTGATGTTTTCTGTATTGGCTCCTGACCTCTAGGTTTCATTAGGTTTTCTTCTACTTATTTCAGTTATCAGGCATAATTTCGGAATGGGTAAAAAGAGATTCCAGTTATTGTAGTGGCCATTATCCAACTAGTACACACAAAATAATAATACAAATAATATCCAACAGCTGTAAAGATAAAACATTCTCTCAGTTGAGACTGCAAAAAATGGTGATTTACACAAACAGCTGATTTTGAAATTTTGGATAAGTGAAGGCTTTTATAAATATATGTTGTACATTAAACCACGTATGCTCCTTTATTTCAGTGTTCATAAATAAGGGAGTTAGATTAGATTAGTTCAGGTCAGGTTGGGAAATGCGCCCTGGTACAGTGTGTTGCCACACTCACCACATGACAAAACAGCTTTGGATTCTGGTTGGAAACATGTGGTCAAGTCCCAATCTCCAGAAATGACCATGCATCAGCCATAGCCAGAAGTTATGTAGGCATCCCTTTGGCCTGGTCCAGCCACTTGGGTCCTCAACAATAAGGATCTTGCGCGCTGGATCACTGGTTCACATGGCCATAGTGACATAACTGATGCTCTGTCACAATGCAGGTAATGTGCTTCATTTGGAACTCCGTGAGCAACCGCTCATTCAACACAAAGTCAAACCAGCGGTACCCAAGCATTCTCTGAAGAGACACAGTACCGAAGGAGACCTGTTTTCATCAAAGGTCACTGGATAGAGTCCATGTCTCGCAACCATATAGCAAAACAGGAAGCACCAGAACTCTAAAGACTTGGATCTTCGTTCCTTTTGCATAGATACCGGGAGCGCCACACACCCCTTTTCCAGTGACCACATGACCCCCATGCGCTCCCAATCCATCTACTGACTTCATAGGTAGAGTCACCAGAGACATGAATGTCACTGCCAAGGTAAGTAAACCTATCAACACAGTCGACATTCTCTCCGCAGACAGACACACTGCTGATGGCTGTGCCCAAGAGGTCATTAAAGGCCTGTTTTTTATCCAGGACACTCATAAGCCCAGACACTCAGAGTCCTCGCTCAGTCTCTTGAGAGCCCTAATCAGAGCCTCCATGGACTCTGCAAAGATCACAGCATCATCAGCATAGTCAAGATCGGTGAATCTTTCTTCACCAACAGATGACCCATAGCTGCTAGACTACACAACCTTGCCCAAAACCCAGTCCATGCAAGCATTGAACAGAGTAGTAGCAAGACCACACTACTGACGAACCCCAGAATCAACTGGGAAAAACGCAGAGGTTCTGCCTCTACTTTGCACAGCACTCACAGTACCAGTGTACAGACCGGCCATGATATCCAGCAACCTTGAGGGGGAGTCTTAGGATTTCCTACAGGGCAGCTCGATCAAGGCTGCAAAGAAACTCTGCTGATATTCACGTTTGCACTCCATGAGAACCCTCAGTGCCAGGATGTGGTCAATTGTAGAATTCTTAGGCGTAAAACCAGACTGTTCCAGTCGCTGGTAGGTGAGGAAGTGATCATGGATCCTAGTGAGGATGACCCTTGCAAGGACCTTGCCCAGCACTGAGAGCAGTGTTATCCCCCTGTATTTGCTGCAATCCAGGCAATCATCCTTCCCTTTCCATATAGGGACAACAGTACCCAAAATATTACAGTATCTGAACTTGCAGTAACTCGCTATGAGATGTAACAGTTCAAACAACTTACATAAAAGCAATAGAATATTTCTCATTATATAAAATGAGGCCAGGTCTGAATCTTTACTTTTATCCTCAATCCAGATCTTTGCCTCTTACATCTACAGACAAGCTTGTAACTTGCTCCAGATATTTGTTTTTTCATCCTTTCATCTTCAGATGAGCAGCTCTTCAAATAGAGCGTAACTGGACTTTTTAGGTGGCAGTGATCTCAGTATTAGCAGATCAATACAAGAAAATTTAATATATCCCACTTTACATTCCTCAGAGTCTTTTATATTCTTAAATGTTGTTTCTCAAGTTCTTTGAGAGGCAGCCAAGGCGGGCCAGTGTACAGGCCTGCATTGACAGCAGCATCTCTTCAGTTTAGTTTGAAAATTCATTCAAAAATGTATGCAAGAAGCCAGAGGACAATTCTTCCACTGGAAGATATGAAATTCTGAACTATTCAAATTACAAGAGCAAACATATTTATTTCCAATTACTATGGTTCAGAATTTTAAAAATACTACTTTATAAAATTGACTGTCAAGAATGTACATCATCCACACCTAAACATCCTGGTGTCTATCAGTTCAGTGACTTTCAGTTTCTAATTATTAAGTGTGTCTATGTTGGGTCGAGTTAGAAAAATAGAAATATGATTTTTAATTTTTTTTTCAAATTGTCAAGTGAGGTGGTTGATTCCTAGCCCAGTCAGTCTCTCTTTGGAAATTAGGCCTTCTTGTCTTGGTTTATCCAGGTTCTCCTTCTACTGTACGTTCAAATAATGTACTTGTATAGTCACATGAAAAAGTATGTACACCCCATGGAAATTGTTGACTTTTTCAACATATTTGAACAGGCAAACAGTATACTTTTATGCACACAGTGCCCCTTTCTTGGAAATGTTAGCATTTTTCTAACTGCCCACCAGTCCTTGACATTGATTTGGTGAAGTTTTAAACTACTCCTCCATGCAAAGTTCCTTCAGTTGAAAGATGTTTGTGGGTCTTCTTGCATGTACTGCCCATTTCAGATCCCTCCACATCATTTCAATTGGATCAAAATCAGGGCTTTGACTAGACCAATCCATAATCCTCCATTTCTTCTTTTTGAGCCATTCCTTGGTGGCCTTGCTTCAAAGTATTATTGTGTTGAATGATCCGTTTCCAGTTCCACTTCAGCTTTTGGACAGACGACCTCACATTCTCCTCAAGCATACTTTAATATGATGCAGAATTCACAGTTGATTCAATGATTACAAGCTGCCCAGGTCCTGAGGCAGCAAAGTAACCCTAACCATAACATTTCCACCACCTCACTTCACAGTTGGTATGAGGTTCTCTTCCTGAAGTGCTGTCTTTGGTTTGTGCCAAACATGTCTACTGTTACTGTGGCCAAACAACTCTATTTTTGATTAATCTATCCAGAGCACATTGTTCCAGAAGGCCTTGTCATTGCTCTAATGTTCTTTTTGGAAAACAGCAGCTTTTTCCTGGCACACATCATATGAAGAACAAATGTATACAATCTCTTTCTGAGTGCAGATGCATGCACTTTGACAGCAAATTTCGGAAGAGTTATCTGTAGACACTGCGATGAATTTTGTGGTTCTTAGCAACTTCTTTTATTATCAAATGGTCAATTCTGGGCTGAATTTGCTGGGCTGGCCAATCCCTTGCCACAACCTTCTTCTTGAAGATCTTAGAGAGCTCTTTTGATCTTGGCATATTGACACCACACACATCAGTAGCAAAGAGAACACCAGACCCTTCATATCTGGAGCTTACTGTAAATAAGAGAGGGTCACCTGCATGCTCCCTAGGGAGTTTCTAATTATTGGCACCTAATCTGGAACTCCTGATTCTAATTTTAGGGATTTATAGTGCTGAGGACTCTATGTAGGGCTGTACTTACCTTTTTCACATGACAAATTTGCATTTTTGTTAATTTAGAATGTGAGAATGAATATACAATGCCAATTTTAAGTGCCATTTGTTCAAGTATATCACCTTTATCTCTAGTTACTGTTTGTATTAAGGTCTGATATTTACCTGTTCAAATAATGGGTCGACTTCTGTTAGAACAAACTGTGTTCTAACAAAATTGCCTTTTTTTACATTTTTTTTTTGTATCCTAGCAAATTTGCTATAGAACTAATGTTAAAATATGTCATAAAAAAAAGCAAAACATGCCCATTTCTTCTGGCCTTGGACCAAAAATCACGATTCAGGAGCTCCAACAGCCAATTGGATTGCTCTTTTATGTCACTTTCGTCATGCATTTGCAACAGAATGGAGCTCAAGAAGATTATTGCCGCAGACTGAAAACATTGTGGATGGATCTATGGGTGAGAACACAACTTCAGCTGTGCTTGCAGCGCTCTGGAGGTCTGTAACTAGACTCTATGAGTGAATTGAGCACGATCGCGGCGGCAGGGATTAAGGGAGATGACCAACCTGTGATGCTGCTGCAGTGAATCAGGTTTGGTTGACAGAGCGAGTTTATGTGGTTGGCCATCAAGAACAGGTTGGGAAACAATTTATTAGATGATACCACCTGGGGCGCCATTTATGAAAGTTAAAGGGCATGTGCTCCAGAAACCAAGGGGTGCTGTTTATGTAACTCAAGTGGCGATTGCTCCAGTACGTCTGTGTTATGTACACTGAGAGGCGCTATTTTTTTGGAACTAAAGGGGCATTTACTCCTGACACAGAGCGGGACCTCCGATTCTTTCTCAAAGAATAATAATACTGACTGCCGCACACTATGGACAACAAGCATAACAAATATTAGGGCTCCGTATGGGTTTCAACCTCTCGCAGTCATAAAGAAAAAAGATGTCATCGAGTTTTGCATTCCACTACTGCAAGTATGTGCTATGGGCAAATTCTATTATAATGAAATTAATGTTATAACAAACTGTTTTTTCCGTCCCTGGCACTTTGTTCAAACTGAGTTTGACCTGTGTGTTGAAAAAGTTAACAATTTCTATGTGGTGTACCTACTTTTTCTAATGACTGTACATTTGGTTAACATACAGTAAGCCTGCTGTGAGAATGTGTGCAAGAATGTGCTCAGTGAAGGAGGCTTTCTTGGGCCAGATGATCCTGGGATATTAGGCAATATATAGGCAGTGTGAATACCCAAATAACTAAATGAGTACACTGGGAGAAAAAAAAAACAAAAAAAAAAGAAGAAAACTCTTTGCTAGTGTAAAGTTATGATAATCAGTAGGAACAACCTACAGTATCAGGTGAATATTTAGGGCATTGGAAAATACATGTTCTATTCAAGATAGAGCACTTTAAAGTTCATGACTTGGCTTGACTTCAGCTGTTAATAAAGTATTTGGAGAGTTAAGCCTAATACAAAATTATTTAGCATGATAACATAATGGCTATGGAATTTCAGAGGCTCTATATAGTTGGTAAACAAGTCTCCTACTGTCTTTTCCTTTTAAAATTAACATATTCACTCTTTAATAATCTACAACACTTTAAATAAGCTAAGGCACATCTATCATGAATGCTGAAGTATTTGTTATAAACTACACATTCACAGTAAATATTCTTTTTTAATTTGCTTTACTGCAATAAAGGCCAATGATTTTCAGTATGGGGATTTCAGCTACACACAAGTTGGGTAGCTTCCTTTCACCAACACACCTGTACTTTGTTCTGTTTATGGGCAAAAGACAACTTTATTCATTACTTGATGTTTCAAACATTATTTGCATCGTCTGGTTTAACACAAGAACATAAGAAATTTGACAAACGAGAGGAGACCATTTGGTCCATCAATCCCGTTTGTTTAGCTAAGTTGTCCCATTACCTCATCCAGATTCTTCTGAAAGGTTATCAAGATTTCTGCTTCATCTACATGTCTTGGTAGTTTGTTCCAGAGTCCCACAACTCTTTGCATAAAGAAGTGCTTCCTTGTTTCAGTTTTAAGTGCACTTCCTCTTAATTTCTTCTGACGGCGAGTATGTGATTCACCCTGAGGCTGAAAGGATGTTGCTGGATCTGCTTTTCCAATGCCTTTGAGGATTTGAAAAACCTGAATTAGCTCTCGCTGCTTGAGACCAGGTTTCCTTCTGGTTTCCTCCCACAGTCCAAAGACATGCAGGTTACGTGCATTGGCATTCCTAAAATTGTCCCTAGTGTGTGCTTGGTGTGTAGGAGTGTGTGTGTGCCCTGCGGTGGGCTGGCGCCCTGCTCAGGGTTTGTTTCCTGCCTTGTGCCCTATGTTGGCTGGGATTGGCTCCAGCAGACCCTCGTGACCCTGTGGTTAGGATATAGCGGCTTGGATAATGGATGGATGGATGGATGCTCGAGACCACACAGGTTTAATTCTCTGTGTTTGTCAGAGGAGGACATGTGTTTAAGTCTTGGGATGCACTTGGCTGCTCTCCTTTGCACAGCTTCAAGTGCTGCTATGTCTTTCTTTTACAGTGGTGACCAGAACTGCACACAATACTTCCGATGCAGCCTGACTAGTTTGAGCATAAGATCCCTTGATGTAAATTCAACAGTTTTTTGATATAATTTAACATTTCATTTGCCTTTTTAATTTTTTTCTGTACCTTGCTTAGACATTGGTGATTGGTGACTGACAAGTGTGTATCACACCCACATATGGTATAATGTGGCCTTTTAAGAATAGCTGAGAGATGTTCCCATCATTTATTTAGTGCCACAGGTCAATGTTTGTGTAAACGGCAGTTCTGACAGCGGTTTTGGTGTTATGGCATGCCAGCTGACACCAGGCTGTCTCATAACCCTGCTGCATTTCATGGCCCTGTTTTGCTACTTTTTAAAATTAAATACTTCATTTCAGAGATATATACCTGGTTAAGTTGTGAAGTGAGCAGACAGGTTAAATGTGATTTTTTGTGGATTGGATTGTTTTATGACTACAGCCTAGTGAATCCAGTCTAATTATCCCCTTCTCCCCTTTTGTTTCAGATGCTTAATTTATATAAATAGCAGTGTTTCAAATAAAAAAAGAGATATGTGACTTTTTGGAAAAGTTCAGTGAATGGCTTTTTCATGTGTAAAATAATCCGTAAGTAAAAGCAATAAGTGGCATACAAAAATGATGGCGTTCCTGAGGATATTTTTGCAGAAAGTGTTTTTTATTTTTTATTTGTCAGATGTGAAAGCAAAAGAGGAAAGAGCACAAGCATGTATTCAAAGAGTCTGGCATGTTGCGGTTGGGGAAAGTGAACAAATTCCCCATCTGACATCATTCCCTCATTAGTCCATTAACTGTGGACTCCTCTGAAATGGGCATCAAAAAATACTCGCAGGGCATATTTCCAGGTTACTGTTCAAAAATGCAGGAACACTCCAGTTCTTACAGAGGTGCCTTGTCCTGGGATCGTTTCTGTAATATTTATACATGCTTGTAATTTCATAGCATCTGGCAGTCACTCAGTTTATTTCTGGTAAAAGACCCACCCAACCTTTCACAGGCAATGAACTGCATACCTTTGGTTCCATAATCTAATTCCTATGTAAGCCCTCCCTCCTTCAGATGAGACATATAACTGCAAATCCATCTGCTGTTTTCCTTTCCAGTGACGAGAGACTCCTAGTCACTACTTCTTGAAAGAGTACATGGTTGTTAACCTCCCATGAGTGAGTGGGTCAGTTTCAGCCCTCCAGTATTTTTTCTGAAGACGTTTGATTGAAAGGCACTTTTGTTAACACTGTTAGTGATGTAGTAAAATCTGGAAAGGCATTCTGTGTTTAACAGCGCCATCTGTGACCCTTTAAATAATTAATCACACCTTTGTCTTATACAATAACCCTTTGGCAACCATATTTTTAAAATTGTGTATTTTTCTTTTAGACCGACTAAAGAGAGTGAGATGATGCATCCCAGTAGAAGTTTTCAGCCATGGGTCTGGTGCCCCAAAGTCTAAATTATTTTTTGAGCACTGACAGCACAGTGATAAGATAACAACTGTTAATATAATGGTAAGATGAATAATATACTGCTGACTGTCTCATGAGGCACAATTTGTGATTATAACCTTCCCCAGATATTCTCAGGTAAGACTTGGGTTCTGAGATAAATGCCAAGTCACAGCCAAATCAACAAAGATTGTGTCTTTTATATATCTGGAATAGCAGAAAGGCTTATCTTGTACAGCTTAGATATGGTTAGTAAACATGGGCTAACTTAAATCACAACAATGCTTAAAATTAAAATTAGCAAACAAACATAAGAGAAAAGCATATCTAACTATATTAGAATGTAAAAAGAAAAGAAAAACGGAAATTAATGGTTCTCCCATATGGTTACTATATTAGTAGGTGTTTTTCTCAAGTATCAGGAACCAAGAAAATACTTGTAATAAACTAATAATCCTAATCACAACAGGTACATTTTAAAACATGGAGTTTAATAACAAGAAGTTTACTAAAAATTAGCAAAATTACTGTAATATCCATAGCATAATACAATAAACAAAAGCAACATCAAGAAGTTACTCTGAAGAAAACAAAGAGTCTTGACAATTTTTTTTTTTTTTTACCTGGAATTGCTACTCAGCTTAGATGGCCGAGTGTCAGGCACTAAAACACAAAATAAGACACTTTCATATTACTTCGTTTTGTTTATTCTCTTATAAGGTGTGCAGTGTGCCATGTTAGGAGCCTTTGATTCGCTGGTAAAATAAATTCTGAATATGAAGGATCTACAGGTCTTATATTGAAGTATACAATATTAAGAGAACTATTTCTCTGTTAAGCCACCTTCATATATCTACAGTATATTTATTCATACCATGTATCTGTACTACTGATCAGTATTCATATCTATACTCTTCCTTGTATATGCTACTACCTGTAAATTCAAATATCATATAGATATACAGTATATATTCTCATTTGTATGCTGAGTTATTGCACCTTACTGTTTATTGCACTTTATGGTACTATTTGCAACCACTGTCTATTGCACCATACTCTACTATTTGCAGTTTCTTTTGAGATGCTAAACTGTATTTCATTATACCTGTACAATGAGAATAAAGCTGAACCTAATCTAATCTAATCCAATTTTATCTAATCTCTGACCATTCCAAAGTGAAGATATTTTAATATGTGACATATTACAGAGACGAATGACTACTCTACTGATGCTGAGTAAGACTAAAAGAAGCCCTCGTTAAAGTCTTGTTACACAATAGTGTATGAGAAATACTGTAGATGCATATTTCGCAGTGTTAACCGCTTTTTTATCCATTTCTTTTCTATAACAAGACAAAGAGCAAATTAGATTCCCCCTGAATTCTTAAAGGCCTCTTACTGAGTAAATACATGTTCTAGCTTTACACAAAATGGCTTTCATGGCATCACATTTCAATATTTGCTCCGTGTGCAATGGCACAAAACCAGCATAGACACAAGGCAGATACCGTATAGCCTCATCATCAGCCAAATGGCAAACTGGAATGTTCAAGTTCTCAAAAATAAAGAGTTGTACCAGAATATCAGAAACAGGTTAAAAATGTGATCACAAGGCACCACACCCAGAGGGCAAAGAAACATTAGCAGCTTGTTCAGAAACATCAGGTCCCAGCAAAGTGATGATGGCAAAATCTTCTTAAAACAAAGTTTAAATTCAGAATGCACTTGCTGTCAGAAATTCCCTGCCTCTCCCCAAACTATACGTTGTATGGCCACTTTAGTCTGATATTTCCATGCAAATATTGTGCTTTTTTTTATTTACATTTTGCGGTTATGCCATGAGGTGCTATGTGAACTGATAGGCTATATTCATCTCCATTAATGTTGCCATGTTTAGTTCTATCAGCTTACAGATTCAAGAGCCTGGCTTTACTTCAGAGAAGTCCATATTAGGTCCTCTATGATTGTAAATGTAATATATGAGTAGACCCATGTAAGTTTGGGTTCCACCTTGTGCCTGAATCTGTCAGGATAAGCTCTGGCTCAGGTTGGGGAGCATGCACTGGCACAGTGCATTGCAACACCCACCACACAATGAAACAGCTTGGGATCCTGGTTTGCAACCCCCAAGGCAGACACACGGTCAAGTCCTACCCCTTCGAAAATGACCATCTATCTGGTGCAGCCAGGTGTTACGTGGGGGTCCCCTTGGCCTGGTCCAGCCACCCGGGTGTTCAACAATGAGGATCCTGTGAACCCGATCACTCTTTTGGAATTGTTGCGACATGACTGTAGTGCCGTAACTGATGTTCCCTCACAATGCAGGTAGTGTGCCTCATTTAGGACTCCATAACCAACTGCTCATTCAACACAAAGTCAAACCAGTGGTACCCAAGGATTCTCCGAAGAGACACAGTACCAAAGGAGTCCAGTCTTCATCTCAGGTCACTGGATAGCGTCCATGTCTCGCAAACTTATAGCAAGACAGGAAGCACCAGGACTCTAAAGACTTGGACCTTTGTCCTTTTACAGAGATACCAGGAGAGCCACAAACCCCTTTCCAGTCACCTCATGACCCTCAATGCTCTCCCAATCCATCTACTGACTTCATAGGAAGCGTCACCAGAGACATTACTGTCACTGATGAGGTAAGTAAACCTCTCAACAAGGTCGACATTCTCTCCACAGACAGTCACACTGCCAATCACTGTTCCCAAGAGGTCATTAAAGGCATGGATCTTGATTTTTATCCAGGGCACTCACAAGCTCAGACACTCAGACCCCTCACTCACTCTCTTAAAAAAATTTATAACTAAGCTTTTCAAAATAAATGGATAGTTGTTTTGTGAAGGTAGCTGTTTTGTAAATAGATTTTCCAAAGCTGATTGGATTGATTCCATTCTTAAGGTTCTGGCTTCATTTTAGAGTTGGATGCCCTTCCTGACACTAACGCTCTCTATTTATTCGGGCTTGGGACCGGCACTAAGTTAGGCTGGTTTGCTCCACTACAGGAAAAAAATGTTAGATATGGCAGAAATGAGACTGTTGAGAGTTGTGTAAAGTTAAAATAAAGGACAGAATAAGAAATGAAACAATGAAAGGTACAATAAAAGTGGGAGCGATCTAAGAAAGTACAGATAAGGAGGTTGAGGTGGTATGGACATGTGATGAAGAGACACAATGAACATGTGGCTAAAAGAGCGATGGGAAATACAGGTGAAGACAAAGTGAGGGAGGACAAAGTGGAGGAGGATGGATAAAGTAAAAGAAGATGTGAAGGAGAAGGGCTTGACTGGAGAGGAGTTGCAGGGCCAAGTTTTTTGGAGAAGGTTGATCGACACATCAACCCCACATAGAAGTAGGAAAAGATAAAGAGGAAGAAGAAGTTGTTATGTAAATAAATAATTGGGCAGAAAAGCATGTTTAGAATCATGTTTCTATATGAACATGATAGCATTAGGGATATTGCAGTTTAATATGATGTATGCAAACTTATGTATCACTTATGGAGTGAACTATCAATAATTTAAGTCCTAGAAGGAAAACTATGCCCATTTTTAATCTCTGTCAGGATGTAAAGTTTTCACACCTATTTGCCTCTTCATTCTGTGCCTGATTATTCTGCAAAGATAACTTGCCAGACATTTGGAGACATTTGTTCATAATTGCTGCCATCTATCATCTGCATAGAGTGACCCTCCAAACACTCAATGCTTAATTTACAATTTACACAGGCCACTGGCCAAGTACTTTAAACTCGGAGGAATTGTAAATTTGAATAATTATGCTAGATTTTGTCTTCAGGACACGATCTTACTTACTGCTAATGATGATTGATACAGCTACCTTTGGCATTCCTGTGCTCTGTGTGCTTGTATGTACAGTATGTGGAGGAGTAATAGCTGTTCTGTTCTTTTATAAAAAGTAGAAAATGGAGTGTTTGGTTTTATAAAACATGCAGTAAAACAGGGGAAAACATTTCATACTCACAGCATGTTTCTTTTACATTACCACAACATGCAGTCCACCCCCTAAAAAGTGAATAAAAATGCAGAACATATGGGAAATGCCAGAGTAAAGAGCATTTGAGATTTTCTTGAATGGTTTGAAAAATGTTAAACCATAAGATAACATTACAAGCAGGCACCACCACAAATGTTTCAGCAAAGGAACTGTCAAGAGCCCCCATGCTGTTTCATTTTTACTTTGATAAAAGTCAGGTCAGCTGTGCTCTTGGCAAACTACCTTGGCAATATGCATTTTGGAAAACATATATGCCATATAATTTTGATTATATACAAGCCTTTCAGATTTAATTTTGTATTGTCACTTTTTTAATGTGATACATGATAATGAGCAGCATAAATGTCAGAAGTACTAATCAGTAAATTTGAAGATTATCGTAGCAGTGCACAATTCTGGTCAGTGCTACTCCTTTCACTGCTCTTTTAGGAAGCCTGCTGTTCTCAGAAAGGACTGTTTGCTTTGCCAAACTAGGGTGGTAATGGTGGCAGGTTTGCCTTTTTATAGGCTGGCACTGAAGCTGCTCATTTGTATAACAGAATGCCAGCTATCATTCTGTTCTGTTCTGTTTCATCCTCTAGCTGATTTAGCACTGCCACTGCTTTTCTTTCCTGCCTTCCTCCACTGCTGCCAGAGTCAGAGCAGTTACAAGGCAATTCTGTTTATAATCCAGTGAAATTATTTGTATGAAGGCCCTTGCTATACATGAAACATGTGTATAAAAAGGCTCCTTCTATTTCATAACCTTTTTGTTGTTGCACTATGTATTATTTTTAACAAATTGCCTGCTTTCACTTTTGGGTCGCTAGGGCAGGATCACAATGCTGAACTGAAGTTGACCTTTATACTTATAGCAGCTTTTGGCCCAATCTAGAGAACTGATTGCAGGATCCTGCATGAACAACTTTCTTTTTTGCTGTGAATGTTTGATTTAGTAGACTCTAGAGGGCTGCCAGTAACTCTGAGAAGCAGAAAAAAAAAAATCAGTGGGTCTGTCTTTATATCTTCTATCTATCTGACAGGCTACTCCATTTCAAAATTTAATATCCTATTCAGTTGAACTTGAGGAAGAAAGCATATCATTTAAATTAGGCATAAATAACAGCATAAGCACTGAATTTTGATTTTCACTGATCTAAGTCTCAATATACTGTATATTTTGAGAACCGGAATTACACTCCAAGAACCCAGATATCAAATATAATGCTTAATTTGAAAAAGGAAGACAAAAACAAAAGGAGCTTTAAAGTATGAAATAATAAGTACAGAAAAATATTTTTTCCACCATGTCACTGAGCTTGTCCACCTTCCATTATGTCATGTAAAATTCACAACTAGGAATCTCTCCTTCTTTCTCTTGCTCTCTCTATTCCTTGTCTCTATGACCATTCTAGCTCCCTCTTAATAAGCCTAATAAGCCCAACTAATTTCTCAATGCTAGATTCAAAGTGATCCAACAGGTAGAAAACTTTTGAACTAAACCATGGCACCACTTCTAGGTGTCTCCTCAAAATAACTTCTGGGCTCTGGTCTGTTCCATACAATTTTGAAGTTTTAAACTCAAAGTGGACTCTAGTGCCCACTACTGGTGTATATGTCTAATGCAGCTTTCCAGCTGGCTGTCCTCTGTGCTTCACATGGCTTGGCTGCTGCCACCAAGCATTCTGAGTGAATAAGGAAGACATCTTAGCATTCAACCAGGACCTCTCATTCATTTACATTTACATTTATTCACTTGACAGACCCTTTCATTTAAAGTGACTTACTAAAAGAGGTCAAAATAATCAAGGAAAAATCAGTCTGTTGGACTGTTTTGGAATAAGCTTTTCATTACAAGGTTATAAAATTGATCATCACAAGTGAAGAGCTTTACACCAAACAGAACACAAAACTAGTTCATCTTTCCTTAGTTCCAACAACCTATCGATGTCACCATGAAAGGCAGATATTCACAGAACAAGGGAGTCTTCAAACGCTTCTTAAACACATTGAGGGAGTCAGCAGTTCAGATGGAGGTGGCAGCTCATTCCAGCAACTAGGAGCTACATATGAAAAGAGTCTGGATTGAGATTAGATGCCATGCAGAGGTGGCATCTCCATACTGTTTTCAATAGTAGATTTGGATGGGTGGGAAGGAGAATAGGACTTCAAGAGTGACTCATTATACATTGAGGAACATTTACTTTATGGTCACCTTTTTCCGCAGATTAGGCTTGCCACTTCTTGGTTTCCATCCAGACTGTTTTTCCTGTTTTCTTCCATGTAAACCACTGCCACATAGGAGAAACAGCTTCTGCATTACATTATTACAGTGATAGATAGATAGATAGATAGATAGATAGATAGATAGATAGATAGATAGATAGATAGATAGATAGATAGATAGATAGATAGATAGATAGATAGATAGATAGATAGATAGATAGATAGTGATATTGACAGCATGATGTCATAACTGGTGCTACTGCCTCACAGCTGAAGGGCACTGGGTTCAAGTGCTGCCCTGATCACTCTCTGCGTGAAGTTTGCATGCTCTCCCTGTCTCTGTTTGAATTCAGGTGCACCCACCCACTGGTGAATTTGATTTGGATGAGTGTAAATGACTGTGAATGTTTGTGTGACTATGATGGACTTTTGGCCTGCACAGGCTGATGTTTTCCTTCTGCCTCTGGTTTCACATTATGTTGCACTAGAATGATCAACTTCAGAAAGCCAATGGATAGATTCCTTTAGAAAATGAACAGTTTGGTAATTAAGAGAATGCTTGGTAGAAAAAATAATTAGATTGATGGCTCATTGCATTACATTATTTTTTGTCTTGAACTGTACACATATCATTTTTATTTGAAGAAAAAACAACTTCCAGGTTATGGTTATTATTGTATAATTAGCACAAAGTCAGTTAATTGAGATGGTAAGGCCACACATAGCAGAAAAAGAAGGATTTAATTTATAGACTGTATTAAGTTTAAATGTGAAGATTTGTACTCACTTCATCACACCCTGTGCTATATAATAAGACATTGGTTCATGTGGACCGCTTATTCTGACTATACTTTATAAACTTATTAACTTGTTAGACATATTTATTTAATAACTAACCTTATTTTATTAAGTTCAACATATTTCATATTTTCTATTCTTGATTACTACACACATTTCTAAAAAAAACCAAAAAAAAATCTATGCCTATATGTAATATGTACACAGAAATATACACATATATAAATGCAATGTTGTCTAAATGTACTGCTCAAAAGAATTAAAGGAACACTTTTTAATCAGAGTATAGCATCAAGTCAATGAAACTTATGGGATATTAATCTGGTCAGTTAAGTAGCAGAGGGGGTTGTTAATCAGTTTCAGCTGCTGTGGTGTTAATGAAATTAACAACAGATGCACTAGAGGGGCAACAATGAGATGACCCCCAAAACAGGAATGGTTTAACAGGTGGAGGCCACTGACATTTTTCCCTCCTCATCTTTTCTGACTGTTTCTTCACTAGTTTTGCATTTGGCTACAGTCAGTGTCACTACTGGTAGCATGAGGCGATACCTGGACCCTACAGAGGTTGCACAGGTAGTCCAACTTCTCCAGGATGGCACATCAATACGTGTCATTGCCAGAAGGTTCGCTGTGTCTCCCAGCACAGTCTCAAGGGCATGGAGGAGATTCTAGGAGACAAGCAGTTACTCTAGGAGAGCTGGACAGGGCCGTAGAAGGTCCTTAACCCATTAGCAGGACCAGTATCTGCTCCTCTGGGCAAAGAGGAACTGGATGAGCACTGCCAGAGCCCTACAAAATGACCTCCAGCAGGCCACTGGTGTGAATGTCTCTGACCAAACAATCAGAAAGACTTCATGAGGGTGACCTGATGGCCCAACGTCCTCTAGTGGGCCCTGTGCTCACTGCCCGGCACCATGGAACTCGATTGGCATTTGCTATAAAATATCAGAATTGGCAGGTCCACCACTGGCGCCCTGTGCTTTTCACAGATGAGAGCAGGTTCACCGTGAGGACATGTGACAGATGTGAAAGTGTCTGGAGAAGTTGTGGAGAACGTTATGCTGCCTGTAACAGTTGTGAACGGTACCCGGGCACAGACAGGCGGACATATTGTTTTGACACCACCACACGTTTATTTACAAAATATTTACAAATATATTACGGTCACCAAGACCCCAGTTCCTTGGTCACAAAGACCCAGTCACGTGCACAAAACCCCAAACACTCAAAAGTCCTGGCCACAATGCCTTTCTTCGGGCCGCCTCCACTCTCCACAGCTTCGTCCTCCTTCCACCCGACTCCAGCCCTGAATGACGGGAGACGGCCCCTTTTATGGAGGACCCGGATGAGCCCCAGGTGTTCCCGGCAATCTTCTGGCCACGCCCAGCGTGGCGGAAGTGTCGGCTGTCCTCCCGCTGCTCCCGGGCACCGCCCAAAGTCTTCCCCAGCACTTCCTGGTGTGGCAGGAGTGCTGGGGAAACAAATCCCAAGGCATTGGGCGCCTCCTGGCGGTGGCCACGGGCCCCTACAGGGAAGAGCTTCCAAGCCCTTGACCCGTGGCCCCAAAGCAACCCGGAAGGCGAACCCCGGGTCCAGGCAGGGCTCTGACCCTCTTCCGTCCCTCCTGGCATCCCGGCCGGGTCATGGCCCCTGGCATCCCTGACAGTGCCCACAGCCAGCGAAGACCACTCGTGGGCAAGAGCGACCGTCCGCGAGGGCAGCAGAGCTCGAACGGGTCCCACTCGAGGATAGCCGGGTCCGGCCCGCACTCCTAGCAGGGACAGGGCGGAGACACAATCTGCGCACCAACCCATGGTGCATCCCTGTGCCTCGCACAGGTTGTGCTCCCCTTTACCGCACCCCGGGCCTCCTCGGTAGGCACCCCTCCGGGACCTCCACGCCTTTGTTCTGAGCCACTCGTTCCCCGTTGGCTCCTCCAGCTGTGGCGCACGCGCACCGACAGAAAGATCATTCTGCAGACGGCCCGACATCAGAGGGCTGTTCCGCCTGAAGGGCTCCTTCAACTCGCCGGGTCCGTCCCTACAAAAGAGAACACAGGGGCAGAACGCTGCCAAAGCACCCAGCTCGTGCCACGCACGGGCAGCGCCCCTCCAACCGCACCCGGCACTTGCCTGATCGGCACCCTCTCCGCTTCCGTGTCCTCTCGATGATGGAATCGCCGGCACCGCCCGCTCTCTCCGCCGGCCTCAGGGATTCCCTCTGCTCTCCCAGAGGGCAGCCAGCCACACGTGCACCCAGCAACGCGTCTCACCTTATCGGAGGAATCGCACCCAGCCTCTTAATCCTCCCTTTACTTTGGACGCTTGACGATATGCGGCTCCGTATACTCAACACGAGCCCCTTTCCGTCTGCGTCCGAATATATCGGAGGAATCGGCACCCAGCCTCTTATTCCTCCGTTCACTCTGGGACGCCATGACGGTTTGAGACTCCTTATGGAATAAAAGGCGCCTCTGTCCCGTCTGCGTCCCTATAGTGCGGCGCAAGACCGCAGCCGACTCGGGCGAGGGCGCTAGGACCGGGCACTTAGCAGCCCGCTTCCTTCAGCGCCCCTCACGGACTCCCCTCGCGCAAGATGCAGTCAGCGGCGCCGCACTCCTGTCGGAGGGCTGCTTACTCGAACTGCTCATTGTCTTCACAGCCTTTTTCAGCAGACCCTCCCATATGCTTTACGGAGTCGGCTGTACTCACCGTCTCCGCTGTACCTCTCCAGCTGGAGATTCCAGCGCCGCGCCGTCCCGTTGTCGATAGAAACGTTCTCAGCGCCGCGAGCGCCTTCCTCTCCAGTACCAGCACCTCAGCCCGGAGGGCACATAGCACCTGTAACACACGCTGCCCGGCGGGCTGAAGGGACGCCTCCAGCTCCGCCAAAGCAGCCGGCAAAGACAGGAAGTTAACCGACGCGAGCCTACCTGACTGTCGGCCTCCGACGCCGCCACTTCCTGTGGGCCTTCTCCTCCGCCCAATCGGGTCTCCCCTGCCCGTGATGGACATTCCCTGGTCCCGCCTCTCTACAGTCATCGGCGGGCACACAAGACACACCGCCCAATCGCGTGCCTGTCAGGGGAGGGACTTCCGTCGCGCCATCTTGGCTCCTTTCTGCGGCGGCGGCGTGCTTGCCGGCAGCCTCGCTGTTGCCAGCGCCTCTCGAGCTGCAGCGTCTCCTCCTTCGCAGCCCTCGCGGCTGCCGCTGTGCTGCCGGAGCCCGCAAACCAGCATGCCCGCCACTGACGCGGATCCTGGAGGTCCCTGCCTGAAAAACAAAACACACGCCCGGCCCCCAAGGGCCGGCTGCCGATAGGCAGGGAACTCACCTCCCAGGTCCCGTCAAACCGAGGAATCGTCCTCGGCGTGGCCTCTCTGGACGCCATGCCGCCCCGGCGCCCAGTAACGGCGCGCTGGAGAACGCTGCACTCTTCCAATGCACGCCGCCCGCCCGCTTCAGGGAATAACGGCCTCTCCTGCGGACCCCTGGCGGTCCGTGGGTTCCTTTACCCGCTGGGCTGTGTGCACGCAGCACCCGCGTACGCGGGTGGGGTCCCTGCTGCACCGGGCCGTCCACAACAATATTTTTATGAACAGGTCTCCGCCTTGAAACAGGCGGAGCATCCTGCTGACTACGCCAGATGTGAACGGTACCCGGGCACAGACAGGCGGACATATTGTTTTGACACCACCACACGTTTATTTACAAAATATTTACAAATATATTACGGTCACCAAGACCCCAGTTCCTTGGTCACAAAGACCCAGTCACGTGCACAAAACCCCAAACACTCAAAAGTCCTGGCCACAATGCCTTTCTTCGGGCCGCCCACTCTCCACAGCTGTCCTCCTTCCACCCGACTCCAGCCCTGAATGACGGAGACGGCCCCTTTTATGGAGGACCCGGATGAGCCCCAGGTGTTCCCGGCAATCTTCTGGCCACGCCCCAGCGTGGCGGAAGTGTCGGCTGTCCTCCCGCTGCTCCCGGCACCGCCCAGTCTTCCCCAGCACTTCCTGGTGTGGCAGGAGTGCTGGGGAAACAAATCCCCAAGGCATTGGGGCGCCTCCTGGCGGTGGCCACGGGCCCCTACAGGGAAGAGCTTCCAAGCCCTTGACCCGTGGCCCCCAAAGCAACCCGGAAGGCGAACCCCACGTGGTCCAGGCAGGGCTCTGACCCTCTTCCGGTCCCTCCTGGCATCCCGGCCGGGTCATGGCCCCTGGCATCCCTGACACAGTATTCAGCATGACTGGTTTGGTGGTGGGTCAGTGATGGTCTGGAGAGGCATATCCATGGAGAGACTCACAGACCACTACAGGCTAGACAACAGCACCTTGACTGCCATTAGGTATCGGGATGAAATTCTTGGACCCACTGTCTGACCCTATGCTGGTGCAGTGGGTCCTGGGTTCCTCCTGGTGCACAACAATGTGGAGAGAGTATGCAGGCAGTTCCTGGAGGATGAAGGACTTGATACCATTGACTGGCCCCCATGCTCATCTGACCTAAATCCAATAGAACACCTCTGGGACATTATGTTTCGGTCCATCTGATGCCACCAGGTTGCACCTCAGACTGTCCAGGAGCTCAGTGATGCCCTGGTCCAGATCTGGGAGGAGATCCCCCAGGATTTGGAGTTGTTGCAATGTAATTTCGGCAATGTGAACTAGCCTGCCGTATCATTTTTTCACTTAGATTTTCAGGGTATCTTTGAATTCAGCCCTCTGTAGATTGATAATTTTCGTTTCCATCAAACAATGTGGTGTCCTTTCATTCCTAACACATTAACCAGTCCATATCAGTATATACAGCCAGCAGGAGTTATTGTCTCAGTGAGAACTGATGTGTTTTCAAAGTGTTTCTTTAATTCTTTTAAAGGTGCCAGCATGATTCTTCAGGGCAATGACATAGGAGAACCATTTTTGGTTACCAAAAGAGCCATCCACATGAAGGTTCCAGAAAGAACCTTTATTTATTTAGATCTGTAATAGGCTCCATACAATAAATAACCATGAACAG
Source organism: Polypterus senegalus (assembly GCF_016835505.1). Classification (NCBI taxonomy): domain Eukaryota; kingdom Metazoa; phylum Chordata; class Cladistia; order Polypteriformes; family Polypteridae; genus Polypterus; species Polypterus senegalus. Next base: position 58,933,978 of record NC_053170.1, read on the forward strand.
ATGGTAACTGATTTGTGAAATAATAGTGTGTCATGATTTTAAAAAGGACTCTGGCTGAATATAACAACACAGGCTAAATTCAGGTTTTCTTAATATGTTACTGTCCTGCTAGGTAGCCTGCCATAAATTAAAGATTTTTTTTTAGTTTATTTTTTTCTGCATATTAGGAAGTTTTTCAGAGCACAAAAAACCAACTTCAAATGCAAAGAACCCTTTCCAGAATTAAATGTTTCTTTGTAAAGCAATGGCTCTTTAAGGAACCACACATCCCAGTAAAGAACCATTATAGTGACATTAAGGAAGCCGTATTTTTTAAGAGTGTAGCCTACATTTGCACTGCCCTGGAAAACAGTAACAGTGATTGGTAATGATACTAAATGTTAATGTCTGTCATCATTCAGCTAGGATCCTAAAATCCAAGTTATTCCGAATTGCTTTACTATAGCATAAAACAACATAATCAGTCAGAATAAAGATGAAGGCTTTAAGAGTTCAAGAAGGCCTACAAGTGTCCAGTTTGAGAAACGCAGGAAATGGAAATCAGTATATAATTCACTAGGGTGAGATACTTTACAGAGTCATGGCTTAGCCAGCGTGCTTACACTGTCCTGGGCGTCTTCTTAGTAAGATTTATTCTGGCTGTCTTTATCTGGCTTGAAAGCAGATCAGAAGCCTTCTCCTTCTAACCTTTGGAATCTTGCCTAAATCAAAACTATGAATTCTCCAGAAAGACTTCCAATGGACAAATTATCAGGCTCAGATTTCAAAAACTACTGAGTCGAAATATGTCATCATGGTATGCAGACTAAAAAACATTTAAATGGCTTTAGAGACCTATGTCATCACAATCTGGGACCTTCATGATTTAATTTTTAGTTTGATAGTCTGTTTGTCCTTTAAGCCATCTTGAGACAGGATCATCCATCCATCCATTTTGCAACCTGCTGAATCCAAACACAGGGTCACAGGGGTCTGCTGGAGCCAATCTCAGCCAACACAGGGCACAAGGCAGGAACCAATCCCGGGCAGGGTGCCAACCCACCGCAGGACACACACAAACACACCCACACACCAAGCACACACTAGGGCCAATTTAGAATCGCCAATCCACCTAACCTGCATGTCTTTGGACTGTGGGAGGAAACCGGAGCGCCCAGAGGAAACCCACATAGACACGGGGAGAACATGCAAACTTCACGCAGGGAGGACCTGGGAAGTGAACTCGGGTCTCCTAACTGCGAGGCACCATGCCGCCCGAGACAGGATCAGATGGGTCAAATTAATTAGCTAAAAGCTTTCCTTCTAAATTCAGTTCTCCGTCTAGTTCTTGCTTTTATTTCACCTTTGAATTATAAGTCAAGAGTGGGGGGTATGTGTGTGTGTTTCCAGGGAGAAGATTCTTCCTCCCCACATACTTCAGTTACAGCTAGAGCTGGGGGCTTAGTCCACAAGCTCAGTCAGTCAATCAAAAAATGTTTTATTATTAGCATTAAGATAAATAATTAATTTGTAGTTAGGATATAGCGGGTTGGATAATGGATGGATGGATTCTACTAGTTATTGTGGATTAGTACTACTTGTTCTCAGTCAGGAAGGCCATAGTGCTGCAGACTGTCTTTTCAACCAAATTCTTAATTATTGGATAGTTATTATTTTTAACAGAAGTGTGTTCTTACTGACTGAAGAACTGCTTGTTGTGCTGAATCTGTACTATATGGATGCAGATTAAATCAAATAGCAATGTATGCATTATTACCGCCTTATTCTTTGAACCACGGAAGTAGTAAAAATCTAAACTTGGCTCATTGTACTCATATTTTAGTGGGAAAGTAAAACTGCAACTAGGAACTCCACAAACAACCAAACAAGAAGTGAATTAAACATTGAGCTAAATAACACTATTAAAACTAGCCTGGATCAACCCTGAACATCCTTGACCTAAAGGAACAGCCTTCTAGTTTTTTAGTCCTATTGCCACAATCAACCATTTGTCAATAAATGCAGTATCTTTGGTATCAATGAACCATTTTGACAATTCTTTCTTTCTGATTGCACAGCACTAGCAAGCTTAAGATGGCTTCTGAGCAGGTACCATGGGCTCAGTTGACAGTAACAAGGAAATGATCCAGGAGTGTCATTCACATTTATGATTTATTTCATCAAAGACACAATTTTTTGTTAACCCGGGAAAGGCTTCACTCCTGTAGCCCCAAATCAGAGTAAGTTAGTTTGAAATGGATGAGAAACTATACTGTACGTGTTTGGTTAAGTGGCTAGTGCTAGGATTATGGCCTGAGCTTTTTCTAGACATGACTTTGGAATAACTTGTCACTGTAGTTGTTAAGACATATGGATCAATACTTATTTAACTAGAAAGACAGATTCAGACCACACAATCCATTTTAGCTCATTAATCACCATTTATACAGTACAAGGAAGGATAGTAAGATTTTTAAAAATATCATTATTTATTGCAAGCGTACATTTTTGGTGACTTTAGCAGGAAAATACATATCTTTGATTAAACCAGAAACCACAAGTGCGCCAAAGCAGAGGGTCCTGCAAACTTAATTTTCTATGGGAATGCTGTTTACCTTTACAACATAAATGCTGTATGCATTTGTAAGAAATGTGCTGAGATAATATAGTTCTTTGTTTTAGCAAATTGTCAGGTTTAACTGCCATTTAAGTGTGTTTTCATGTTGTTTTTGCATTGTTACAAACAGAAGGAACCGAAAATATACCAGATATGTGGGGTGGACTGTACACTTTCCCACAGAAATGGCATCAAGACCTTCCTTCCTGACTTCTCATTTCTCTGTTGTTCTTTCTCTCTGACTCTCTGGCCCAGCCTTTTTGGCTTGTCCCTGGAGGTCCTTACCTAGCTCACTATGAGCCTGTAATCTTGAGGTGTCTTTAAGCCCTCCCTAGGGTCACTGCTGGCCAAGATTCAAAATTACTTGCAGTGTCAGAAGCAGCTCTGCCTTTGCAAAATGGAGACCCCAGACTCTTGCTATTGGTTCCTGATTTCTAAAAGAAACAACACAGTACTTGCTTCTCTGTTCTCTGTCAGAGGCTGTGTGCTGCCCTCTATTGGCCTCAAAGTTATTTGGTTGCCTCTTAGTACTCCATGGCCACTCGTTGTACTCTTTAAGGAAAGTATCTGTCATCCTTGGCACTTGCTGGTTTGCCTGTCATCTAGTGCCCTTGAAGAGCAATACAATACAATACAACACAATTTCTTTTTGTGTAGCCCAAAATCACACAAGAAGTGCCGCAATGGGCTTTAACAGGCCCTGCCTCTTGACAGCCCCCCAGCCTCGACTCATAAAGAAGACAAGGAAAAACTCCCAAAAAAAACCCCAGTAGGGAAAAAATGGAAGAAACCTCGGGAAAGGCAGTTCAAAGAGAAACCCCATTCCAGGTAGGTTGGGCGTGCAGTGGGTGACAAAAAGAAGGGGGTCAATACAATACAATACAATACACAGAACAGAACAAATCCTCAATACAGTATAAAAATAAAACATTTACCAGTACGGAGCAGAATTTAACAGTCGATGATATCACATACTGCAGTGGGCTGGTGCCCTTCCCGGAGTTTGTTTCCTGCCTTGTGCCCTGTGTTGGCTGGGATTGGCTCCAGCAGACCCCCGTGACCCTATAGTTAGGATATAGTGGGTTGAATAATGGATGGATGGATGGATGATATCATATAATATGATTTGGATTTGTTTAGAGTCCTGGAGACCTCAGCCATCAAGCTGCCTCCCTCATTTGGCCATTCCACAGCCGAAACATTGCTGGCCAGCCAATCCGATGAAAGGATCTCTACCCCTCTACCCCATGATTCCTGCGATCCTCCATCAGGGATGACTTTACGTTAGGCAGCCAAAACAACTAGGCAGGTGGGCCATGGCACCGAGTTCCACATTTGAGTACAGAGAAGATGCCTACCTTTTCTTAGAGTTCCTGTCAGTCTCTTCTTCTTGTGTGCTCTTTACTCTAGGATTTCCAAAACATCCAATCCACACACCTAGCATAACACTCCTTGGTGGAGTCCTTCCTTCTGCATGGCAATGACAACATATACTCGTATCGTCCCTGTCCCAGGTACCCTTCCCTCTCTTTCTTTCTGCATTAGTTAGCTATCATAGTATCCTGCACTACTGGATTAGAAGCCAGTGTTTTCATACATAGCCTTCAGAATTACATTATTTGATACTTGCTCAATCCAACATATCTAAATAGTAAACTGTGGTAATATTGTCAAACCATTGAACTGACGGAAGAGCAGTAGGGGTAGATGAACATGTTTCACAGTCTATAGACCACAGGTGATTCAGAAACACCACCAAGGAATTGTAAATATTTTGCACAATACTGTCAGGCATCCATTATTGAAGTGGAGAGTGCTTCCATACTGACAAATGTTGCAGACAAGCAACAAAACTGCCAGTTTAGTGCAGCATTGGAATCATTAATCTGTCACATGCAAAGCCTTTTGTTCTCAGTAAGGCAGTCATTGGCCCCAGGCCACTTGATTTCCCACCTAAATGTTTTCCGATTTCCAAAGATAATCTCCCAGTGCTGTCTAGACAGTCCCAGTGGAGCATCCCCACCCCCTTCCTTTTTGCTTCATGGACTGTGTCTGAAAATCCTCTCATTCTGAAAACAATATGAATTAATCCCAACTTTTCATAATTCCACTGGAAACTACACTTGTTGTTGTCTTCAGTAAAAATGATTAGCTTAATAAAACTCAGAGTAGCTGCAAAAAGATGAAGATGCAAACAATAGTATTTCTCTCTCAGTTTCTCTTAAGTTAGGAGATTTAAAAGCCTAAAAACTAGAAGTGTGAAATATATTGTCTGTGTAAAGATAATTCTAGACCCTGGTCCTTGATTTTGCATACATTTAAATCAATGGCACAATAATAGTACTCACAAGAAACTGCAATTTTACCTATGCAGATCCCTGAGAAGGAGTGGTGAATTAGGTCTGAGTTTTGCTGAACTGTATGGCATGGTAGTTCTTAATGCCAGCATTTATGTTTCTTTTCATTTCAGTTTAAATTTAAATCCCTGAAAACTCTACAGTATTTGTTTGATTATAGTAATTTAGTTGCTTTCACTGCGGTGGGTTGGCACCCTGCCCGGGATTGGTTCCTGCCTTGTGCCCTGTGTTGGCTGGGATTGGCTCCAGCAGACCCCCGTGACCCTGTGTTCGGATTCAGCGAGTTGTAAAATGGATAGATAGTTGCTTTCACATATATAAAAAGTAAAAGAATGGCTGAGATTATGATGAAGTCTACTGCTTCAACAAAATAGGAAGGCATCAATGTACTGTAGAATAAAAAAATCCTTGTATAGCAGGGATCTGATGTGACAGTGTCTGATGTGATTTAATACACTAAGACTACAGATACTAGTTTAAAAACGATATGCACTTAATTACCTAGCAATCTACCTAATATTTCATTTGTAAAATTACAGCCTTAACACTAGAATTACCAGAGCCTACGAAAAAACTCGTAAATCCGTCCCACCTTAAATCGCTTCTTAAAATCGTTCACTGCTCTCCACCAGCGTCTTTTGTCATCTAAATGTGCTGATAAAAATCAGGCTTCAAGCAGCCGGCTATTCCATCCCCCCACCGACTTAGAATGTGCACAAACTTCTCTCAGCTCAGGCCTTGATTGATTTTCTGGGAGTGAAGTGGAGTTTTAGAGTGGAAATAATAGATCGTTGTTTGGAACACACGCATTTCATGTCTGTTCCGTTTCTACAGTAATCTGTGTCAACACATTGTTAAAACAGAAACGCTTTTTATATTCTAGTAGTAGATGACAAAATGTAGGAATAAACTATATAATGTATGAAGCCTGAAGTCCAAATATCAAAAGAAATATTTTCACAAAAGGTACAAATCAAACACAACAAGTGAAAATATTTCTTTTGGTATTTGGGCTTCATACATTATATAGTTTATGCCTCCATTTTGTAGTAGTTAGTTAGTTAGTAGTTTTAAAATGGGCATAAATCTGCATAAAAGCTGACAAAAATACAATACAAAAAAAAAGTAAATAAAAGTATAAATTGCATGCAACATCTATATCTATATGTATCGTTCCCTCTCTCTCTTTCTATATATATATATATATATCTACTCTATACCACAGTCCAAAGACATGCATGTTAGGTGCATTGGCAATTCAAAATTGTCCCTAGTGTGTGCTTGGTGTGTGCTGGCACCCTGCCCAGGGTTTGTTTCCTGCCTTGCGCCCTGTGTTGGCTAGGATTGGCTCCAGCAGACCCCTGTGGCCCTGTAGTTAGGATATAGGTTGGTAATGGATGGATATTTATATAAAATCCTAAGTCTAAAAGTGCAATGATTTTATGTGACTTTTTATGTCACTTTTTTGTCACCCTTTAAATTGGGCTTATTTTCAAACCTACATATATATGTTTGGTATCATTCTTTTCAGAATTTATCAAACTTTAATGTGATGTTGTTAGACTTTTATAAACTAAAAAATATCAAGAACTCACATCCCGCGAGACAAGATTTTGTGGCAAAAGATTTAACCACACCCAGGGCGGCCAGAAAAAAAAAAACAAAGAGTAGGACAGCTGCTGTACAGGCTTTTAAATGTCGAAGCACCACACGAGATGCAGATTACGCGGCACGGCAACAGCAGCAGCAATCCAGCAGCCGATCGAGCAAAGAGGAGGTAAAAAAAAACTGGATTTGTTTCCCATTGTATCACCATTTAAAAGGGGGTTTCAGAGGAGCGACCGCATCTCCTTGGGGTGCGTTCAGCACCCCTCTTCACAACGCAAGCGGCAGAGATGTGAAGTGGCTAGCACGTAGTGTAGTCCTGGGGGATTGGCGAGCGAAGCGAGCAAGGAGCGAACCCCCTAGTATATTACAGTTTTTCTCGATTGGTTTGGCTCATTTCTTGAAACAGAAATTACATTCTTAGAACTATAAGATCATTTGGCCAAACAGTCTTACAGTTCTGCGCAACATTACAGCTCACTAGCAAAAGGTCATATCTTTCCCAAAACTGTTCATACATGCTTCAAAATAGATTCCTTTCCCATATAAAGAGTCAGTACCATCAAAATGTCAAAGATCTTTCTCAATTGCGTTGGCTCATTTGCATTCACTTAGTGCGTTTTTCCAAAATAACCTGGATGGTTTAGCACAACACCATGGATCACCTGCAAAAGCTCGTATCTCTCCCAAAATAGTTTACCCATGTGTCAAAACTAAATTCCTTTCCCATTTAAATAGTTAGTGCCCCCAAAATGCATCGTCCCTTTTGCATCGTGTAAGCACTGCAAGTCAAAATGCCTAGATGTTTTGTCACTATGGCAGAGGTCTAGCCAACAGAATACAATTATGTATAAAACTGAAAAAAAAAGGATTTTACAGTAAGAGCAGCCTCCAAAGTTTGACATCAGACACACTGCACTCCTACTTCCAAGGAAATTGTAATCATTTTATTGACACACATAAAGTAACTTCCATACATTAGAGTACATAAAATGTATACAGTATTCTGTACATGTACGAAATATAAACACAAACAAAAAACAAGAAAAATTATATCTAGCCTACAGTAGGGCTTACAGTAAATAAAGTTTCACAACTAAGGTAACTTTCACTGGTTGTTGTCGCCACCGTCCCTCTCCTGGCCACCATCCTCATCCTCCTGGCCATCCACGCGCTGCTCTCTGTTTGGCCATAGATTCTCATCCACATCGCAGCAGATATTTTCCCTTGCGATGCAGCGAGGGAAGAAACGGCGCAAATGTCTCAACCATCCCCTACACTGATCCCCTGTAATGTCCTCACATGCAGCATCCATTGCATGGAGCAGGGATCTCTGGTCTTGAGCCTGATGTTCATAGACTTTCCACCTCCAAGCGGAAAAAAATTCCTCAATGGGATTAAGGAAAGGAGAGTATGGTGGTAGTAGCTCCATGAGCATCCTTGGATGGGTGGTGAACCAGGCCCTGATGAGCGCCCACGGTGGAAATTTACATTGTCCCACACGATCACATAGTCTGGTAGGTGAGGCCCTTCGAGACCTCTCTCATTTTCTGGGACCAGATGTGTATAAAGACGGTCCAAGAAAATGAGGAGCTTTTGAGTGTTATATGGGCCTAAACTGGGGATGTGTGTGGCCACACCATTCTCAGATATGGCAGCACACATTGTTAAATTGCCCCCTCGCTGGCCTGGGACATCCACCGTGGCCCGCTGACCAATGATGTTACGGCCACGTCTGCGGCCCTTGGCCAGGTTGAAACCAGCCTCATCGACAAATACAAGGATGTGAGATGTTTCATTCCCTTCCAATGCCATTATTCTCTACAATAGAGTAAAAAAAATCAAATCAGTCATATAGAGGAGTCATACACAACAGAAATAGAAAATTACATGGGATTGTTCTATGTTCTCCTCCACAAGTTCAATATAGCCTGCTACTGGCCACTACTCCAGTGGTTCCAAACCTGGGGTACAGGCCTATGCAGAGGCACTGCAGGGAGTATTTGACACAAAGAGGGAGAAACACTGTTGCAGTTTTAGGCAAAATGCTGTAGTCAGATAAAGCTGGATTCTAAAGGTAAAGAGGATACTGAAAACCAAACAAATTGGGAACCACTGCTTACTGTAATGTTACTATAATAGACAACCAATAACTGACTTACATGCACATACTGGTACCGCAGCTCTTTCACTCTGTCAGAATTCCTCTCAAATGGTACCCTGTAAATCTGCTTCATGGTCATCTGATGCTTCTTCAATACCCGGTCTATTGTGGAGATGCTGATAGAGTTGACATTTTGGAATATGGCATTGTCTTGAAGGATTGCATCACGGATCTGTCTCAAAGTGAGAGCATTATTTGCAATCACCATGTTACAGATCTCTTGTTCTTGTTGTTCATTGAGAAGTTTTCTTCTGCCACCCATGTGAGGTTGTCGTCCAATCCTAGACGTAGAAGTCAAAGGACAACACTGTATGACAATTCGTAATGTATGCCGTATTTGTTACAGAATGAGTTACTGTACTGTAACATCATATTGCAACATCACATTGAGGTAATATATTACAGTACTGTAGGCCTACACACACACACGGAATGAAGAGTTTATACATGTCTTGCTTTACAGTATGCACAGTACTGTATACTGTAATGACTCCATCATTGACTGAGTACATACCTGTTTTCCCTGCGAAAGGTTTGGATGATGGAGGAGACAGTAGAGCGAGGCACATTAGGCTGCACTCGGCGCCCAGCCTCTGCCATTGTCAGGCGATGGTTAACCACATGGTCTACAATTGTGGCCCGAATCTCATCTGGGACAGCATGGTGTCTTCGTGCTCCTCGGCCTCTTCCCCCTATTCCACCACCACGCATCCTCAGTCCTCCTCCTCCGCCTCTTCTTCTTCTTCCTCTTCCTCCTCCTCCTCCTCCTCTTCTTCCTCGAGCAGGAGGTTGCCCTTCTTGATTTACTTGGTGAGGTACCTCCATGTTCAAATGGTACTGGCCCTAGCCAAGCTCTATATATACACGTTTGGCAGCATTCACAACAATAGACAGCACCTGTCAGGTAACTAAACAAACTGTTTGGTTGGTCATCTGAGATGTGGGAAACTCCTCCTTCGTTGGTCAAGTTCTAATTTCACCTGATTGTCAATTACTGTCATGAATTTATCAAATGTTCCAAGAAATTCATATATGGTGTTCATGGTATTATGTTCTTGACTAATTTTGACAATTGAACAGACTATTGTGCATATGATGACTTACACGATGAAATCATGCTGACATGTTTTGGAGAGAACAACCATTAGACTGAGAATCAACTAATCAGTTTAGATCAGCAAGATCTATTTATTTGGAAAATGTGCTAAATGTGGGCTTATTGTGCTAACTGCAGGCTACTTGTACTTAACCATTTGCAAAGATGCACTGAGACACTTGAGACATGTACTAAGGCATTTGCAATTTGATGAAATCAATGAGAAATGCCATTCTGTTGTGAACATTTGCAAGGTGGTTTGGAGATCTGTCCATGTTATTTTGAGAATGTCATCTCGGTTTCAAGAAATGAGCCAAACCAATCGAGAAAAACTGTAATATATAAAGCTATATGTCACTATTTGACTGACAAGAAATTATTGGCTACTTGCAGATAACCTAAAGAAAAATGTTTTTGTCAACTGGAGTCATCTTATAGCCCCAAGGCCAAGTAAAATCCAACCACACCAAAATATTACTCATAACCAAATCAGAAACATATGATTACACTTTCTTATAAATAGTTGGAAACTGCCATGTTACTACTGGTCTACATCAGATGAAAAATAGTGCAAATTGTAGCAGTTCTGATTGCAAGCCATTGGGATTGTGATTCGAGTGTTGCCTGTAATCCTTTTTTAACACCTTCCGCAATTCCATGAACCACATTGTCCACTATAACCATGGGAGGTACAATATATGGAGATTACTGCGGGTCGCGGTAATTCAGGAGTCAGTGTTGGAAGCTTGTGATTAGTATTTGTTAATAGGATAAAAAATATTATACAACTATTCAAAGTTGATTGAAACATGCTATGAATTATAACTTTGTATTGGCTGAAGTGCCTAAAAACAGACTTCTGTCCTCACATGGACAAAGTTTTATTAATTAGGTTTACTCATTTAAACTAGCTGCCCAAAATTGTTCTCTTTCTCGCTATCATATACTCAGCAATATCAGCTTTTTTACATTGATTAATCTGCGGTTTCTGAGACATTTACACCTTTGCTGAGTACAATGCAACTCTTATGCTTGACCAACGCCCCTCCAGTGTCTTGTGGCGCAATCTCGCTCAATAGGTCATATAAAATAGGACAACACTGTGTACAATAGGCTTAAAGTAGCCCAGGACTGGAAGCCCCCTGTTCTCCAGTTCATGTCCTACTTCTATTATTCTCAGCAGCATCCTAGTCACGCTCTGGCTGCTTGATGGCTCTGTATTTTGCTTTTTGAGGCTGAGCTACCTGCAAGTTTTATTAAGCATGTGGCTTATATGTGTTCCCAAAGCACAAGTGAGCCTGAAGTTAAAATGGTCAAAGAAGGTGAAGCCTTTAGCAGAGAAATTCTCACTTCTGGATGTTATTAAAAGCATGATAGTGCTTTGTATCCGAAGGTTATTTAGAAAAATGATAAAGAAATTTGCAAAGGTTTTCCTGTTAGTGCATGACAAGCTGCGAAGATTCTTGTGAATGTAGAAAGGGTCTTCATTACTGGAAGTGAAGATTTTCAACAAACTGAATCAATTACAAAACAACATAAATCCTTTAACCCTTTTTTCTAAACCTGTTTAGTCCTGAATGGTGTCACAGGAAGCAAAGCAGCATACAACAATGGATAGTACACCAGTCCATCAAAAGGCACATGCAGACTCCCAGAGCAGGATCATAGAGAACCTGGACCTCATCCTACAGCAAGCTTCAGAATAATGGAAGAAACAATCCCTGGACAGGGTAACAGCCCATCACAGAGTGAACACACAAATATGAGAGGCCAATTTTAAACCTTCATGTCTTTGGACTGTGGGAGGACACCCAAGTGCATATGAGGAGAGCATGCAAACACCATGCAGGGAGCAAGAAAATAACAGAAAATAAATTTTAAAGGGAGTATCCAGAACTCAAACAACAGCTTTCTTTTTTTTCCACAATGCCACTATGCTGCCCTGTTTTTTAATCTAATATACGTTATTCAATTTCAGTTTATTTTGGCTCAAACACCCAGCTTTTCCAGGAATGACTGCATGTAATAGTGCCTCATGCCCATTCCCAGAATTCATAGCACATTATCCAGTGACCACACTGTTGTCTGAAAATTATATACAAGCCCACCCAATTTGCTGGCACGATTTATAGTCAAGGTGACTGAATACTCACTTTACATACTCAATAATGTCAAACACACATAAAACACATTTATCTTTATGCATACCATTTAGAAATTAGTTTCAGCTATTCTGAGGTTAATTGAAATATTAATTGATTTTATTGTACTAGTTTACGTTATTACCAGCTGTATTTCCATCCAAACATCTGCATGCGTGCTTAAAAGAGTTCAAGTATATGGACCTCTAAAACAGCCAGGTTATTTCAAGTAGCATTACAGAGCAGTTTGAAAGACAGCACTCTCCCCAAAAGTATATTGGATGCTGGCCAGTTGTACTCCGACAGCAAATTACCGAGAACATTTCCTTGTAGTATAATAATAAAAGCAGACTGACATATAATTAGAACTGTGATTTCAGCAAGCATCTACACAACTGCATCGTAATGTTTAGTGTGAATGTCTGAATAATAAATCTTACATTCTATTGGCCATTCAGAAAATATTTGGTTGGTGGCCTGTTGCATTTGAGGCATTACTTTAATATGCTAATGTTGCTTTTTTACATTGAGATTCAAAATGTTTTTATGAACATTAGATTTGTATCATTGCTTTTGTTAGTGATCTGTTTGTTTTCTCTAATTTTCCTCCTTCTAAACTTGGAAATGCTCCAAAGTAATGTCTCTTCTTGCTCCTCCAGCTTCCTTTGTTGAGACCTGAACAGCACATGTCAGGTTTTGATTTATCTTCAGCACAGATAAAAAGGATCTCATATTTTTGAGAATGAGGTCTTTATGATGAAAGTGCAAACTTGAAACAGATGAATGCAAACCCTGATCGAGGTGAATGATATGGAATCACATGACACTGTTAACGTGGGTTAAACTGCGCTCTGGGCAGTGCATTTAGGAAATTATTTGTACTTAACAGGCTTTCTTTACTTTATTAACCATTATTACTTTACCCTTTTATGTTACTAAACTATCAAAGTTTAATTTAAACAGAACCTATATAAAGAGGTCATTGAAAAATAAGAAGCATATGTACTTACGGAAAATAAGCAACAGCTATTGCAGATCTCCAGGAAGTCTAAAATGTACACATAATATTCAAGGAATTTTTAAAATAGATTTAATTTAATATATTGCAGCATAAATCTGATCATTTCAAGTTATTTGATAATACAACAATCATTTTGTTGTAACAACGCCATTTCTTATTTTGGAAACATAAACAGAAACCTTTAAGCAATTTTCAGACATCCTACCTTGCAGAACTGATGTCAGGGAGGTCTGAGTGAAGGTCACGTGCATAGTAAAGGGACCAGGGGGCTATGCGCAGTGGCGTTTCTGCAAATTGCTGGGTTGTTGTCTCACTTGGGGTTTCCAGTCTGATGGACATTCTTTTGGGTGGAGCGAGTGGGATTTGTCCCCTTTCAGGTTTCCAGGAGGGATTTCTGGGAGATTGGGAAGTCTACATTCTGACCGTGGCCATGCAGTTTTAGACACCATGATATGGACTAAGAGGTTTATTAATGCTTCCGGTGTGAAACACATTTAATACAGACAATTGATAATGAGTATTGAATACAACAGAGGAAAATCTTACAGGGAGGAAAAGTAAAATATCTATGGCCTGATATTCTTTAAACTATATTGCCAGGCAAGACAGTGTGAGGAATACTCTTGGTGTTACATCCACAGTTGACAATAGTAAATACAATTAACAGCATAATATACAGTATAACATTTAACAACATTATATACAGTTCAATAGTAATGAAAGTTACATTTACTGCACAAACCATAATATATAAAAAAAATACGACAATGCAAAAAGTCAACCATACCCAGCAATATATAGAGTAGTCTTAATAAAGCAAGCATCATTTAGGGTTGATACAAGTGTTTGGAGAACTAGAGAGACAGCGATGAATCAGAGACTTCATTTAAGAAGAGTAACTACATTAGGAAAGAACAAAAAGTCTATTTCTGTGCCAGGTGGTAATGTGATGATATTTATTGAAAGAGATGGCTGCTCAGGGGTGCGTAATCTTAGATTATATTTATTACATGTTTCTTAAGCAGTTGTGTTCACAGGTCCTCAGGCTTTTCTTTCTAGCTTATACACAAGCTTTGTCCTTCTCATAAAAAATTAATTTCCATAATATATAATGGTCTATAATTGGTGTAAGGGACAAATGGGGGATGAGATGGACCCTGCTCCCTTGTCTGGCCAGGACACCATTATAATGGAAGGTCAGCAAGGGTCCTGTGATATTCCCCTTTCATGCCAGGATGTGGACACGGAAAGACTCTGCAGCACAATTACACCAGAGCTACGACACCCTCATTGGGCTTGGTAGACTGGAATGACAGAACAGTGGGGGACTGCCTGCTATGAGCGGAGCATTCCCTTGTACACTGACCAGCAGCATCCCATCTGGCTAGCCCCAGTATGAATACCTGCAGGGTAGTATGGTAATTGTGATCACATTTGGATGCCCTCTCGCGTTCTATAGGGGTTGGCAGGGGGAGCTGTCAGATATTGACTGAACAAGGACTGACACGGTCCTAACTGGACCAAAGGTGCCTCCTGAGGTGATTAATTGAGCACTGGCAGTACTCCCGGGTCAGATGTTAAAAGAAGGCCCTACATTTAGCCCAGGGAGCTGGAGTCGAAAAAGTGGGGGAAGAAGCGATAAGAAAAATATTGGAAAGGATTGCATTGTGTACTACTGATGAAAAGGAGCCTGTCAGAGGTACAGTTTGCCAATAAAAGTTACCTTTGGTTGGACCCTGAACTGCTGGCATGTAGCTGCGTCTGAGGATTGTGGCGCAGTGGCGCCCTCAACTGGCCACACGGCTCATTTTCTGCTCTAGGTTTTGTCGACTTTTCTGTAGATTGTCACATATTTTTAGTATTTGTACCCAATATTTGCCATTTCTTGTCTTAATTCAAGTAATGCTACTTTAAAAAGATTTTCCATATTTTTTACATATTCAAACAATGTATACAAAGCAATGTGAGAAAAGTGTCTCTTCCAATATGACGCTACAGCAAGTGACTATAAAGACAAGCAGAGGATGATCGTGATTCTGTTTTTACTTCACACAGCCAGACATCATTTGGATTCTGTTTGTGTCCATCTCAAAATAATGTGCCCCTGTCCCCACCCTGCTCCATCTTAAAAGAATAACTTAGCATACACATTTTAGTGTATAACACCACCACACCTCATTAAAGAAGAAAATAATGGTATAAATATTGTAATATATGGTGTATTATGGTATGGTATAAATATTGGGTGACTATTATGATCGGTTTATTTTGTGGATTTTTGGGTTCCTTTAGAGATTTCTTCTGTACTTTTCAGTTTCTCCAATCCTAAAAATCGGGTTAATTATTATCCTTTGTTTATTCATATTTTTTAATTTAGTTTCATTATAATATAGTATTCTGATTTTTTCAGGATTCTAAGCTTGCTTCCTAGGCACACATTTCTCAAACGTTGTGGCTTGTAATACATTTAGCTTCTAAGATTGTGGATTTGCTATGTAAAAAGATTAGTGTGTTATCTCTAAAGAATTACTGATTTTCTGACTTTTTTTTTTTGGTTAAGAGGTCTAAGTTTAGATGCACAATGTTTCATTTGCCAGTTCTGACATTCACCTTGTTTTGGTTACTGCATTGTCTTCTGGTCTTTGCCCTCCATCCATGAGTAACCGTCAAGTTTCTCTTAATGGGACAATACAGTGATACTCTAGATAATTAAGTATGTGTTTGTTTCCTGCAGAGGCATTAGCTCTCTTGGAAATGTGTTCTTTTAAAATTGTGGCATATTAAATAATTAAACAATATCATAATATACCAGAAAAGGCGATATCCCTCCCATAGTGATTACGGGTACAAGAATCACATGAGACAAAATATCTTTTAGCTTACATTTACTGACGTTTTACGCGGTTACAGACGGGGAGGCATATGGACAGACTTTATCCAGGTGGGAAATCTGGATCAACACAGTCAGCCATTTTCTCCGTCCCCACGCTGGGAGGTTTTTCGACAACTCTTTGTGTCGACACAGCCTCGAAGGGTCTGGCTACTGTCCAGACCTTTTATACGGTTCTTCTTCAACTTGCTGGTCCTTTCTGTCTCCAAACAAGGGCTGAATTCCTCTTCCACAAAATACAGAAATATCATTTTGCTTACATGCCGATTCTCATTCTCCCAATAAGGAAAGAAGATTTGTGCTGATAGAGGACAGAAATACCCTAACCTGTGTTTAAGCTGACTATACAAGCCTCCAGTTGTCTTTGGCTATCTAATCAAATGCTTGGTCAGCAATTCTAACTGCTGAGCCCCTGTGTGCCACAGTTAACATGCACATGTGAATAAAACTCATAACAGTATTGTCCAGATACAGTGACACTAATATTAAAGAAAAATGTAGTATAACAGTGTTGTAGCTACATTACCTTGCCAGATCACTTAAGAAAAAAAATTCTATATAATGACCTTTATTTTGCTCTTCTCTGCTTGCTAAACACGTCTTTCTGCTTTGTTCTTACTATATAAACAATCAAAAGTTTAATTTCAGAAAAAGTGACTCAGTCCTTACCTCCTTTGTTGGACTTATTTAAATTTAAGGAACTGTTAAACTGAAATATAAGTGAGACCTCAATATTCCACTTATTAGTTACACCACATCATCTTATCTTTCAAATGATTTTCTCCTCTATTATAAATATATTATAAATTCAGTACTAAAAGAAAAGCCTGAACAAATAACATCATGTGTGATATAACACACACACACACACACACAAATTATCCTGAGTATCTGGACAGAGAGGTAAACTGAAAGAAGAGGCAGAATGTCAGGTTAAGTTAAAAGTCCTCCTGAAGAAAAATAAATAAATAAATGATAAAAAAAGTCCTCCTGAAGAGATGAGTTTTAAGTTGTTTTTTTAAAAGAATGAGTGGAGTCAGCTGATCTAATTAATTTCAGGAGGTCATTCCCAAGTCTGTCACCCATAGAGTGCAGATTAGTGTGGCACATAACAAGATTGCCAGAATCAGATTACTTTAGTGGGCAAACAGGAGCATAGTGATGGAAAATGTCACTGATGCAGTCCGGTGAGAAGCCATTTAAAGCTTTGTAGGTTATTAACAACATTTTATATTCAATCCTGTAAGACACAGAGAGCCAGTGGAGGTGAAGCAGGATGGGTGTTAAGTGCTCGCTGTTGCTGGTCCATTTAAGGACTCTTGCAGCAGAGTTTTGAATCAACTGGAGCTGTGATATAAGATTAGAAGGGACAACTGCCAGGAGGGAGTTAAAAACACAAGCCGTCTGTTATTATTCTTCTTTATCATCCCATTCATTTTGAAAATAAACAATTGCAAATGAATCACTACCTTAGTTTTCCTATACCTAGCATTAATTGATAACTTTTCAGTATTTTTTTCCTGTCTGCCATTTGATCTTCTAGTTTTAAAGTTGGACTTTCCAATAAGATACTTCAAATTATGTTTTGCCAGTTTATGTTCTTTAGGATGTCCATTCTGAAATACCAAAATTAATGAATGTTTGCTCAATCCTGTCTGTTTTTGATAAGATTTTAAATTTGACTATATGGCGAACATGGCAGTGACCCAGTCATGACATTACGTAGATAACAAAAAAATAACAGAAGATGTTTTCCCTCCAGTTGCACTAGAATTTGGGTGTAAATGAAAAATCTCAACAGGATTCCATATTTAAATACTTAATGGAATCTTCAGTTTTTCACTATTTACCAGAGTAGAATTTGGTGACATTGATTCTTTATGTAAATGTTTTGCGAAGTTTAGTATTCTGAAACATACAGTATATCAAAAACAGGAATGTTTTTGTAGCATTTTTTTTATTTTTTACTGCCTGTTTTTCTTGTTCATTTTAGCTTTGTCTGTTGCTTTCTTTTTGGTTTGACGTGTACCATACTTGTGACAGTGTCAGGTGTCTCCTGTTACAATGCCCAATGTCTACTTATTTTGTTTTGTTGAAAAGCATTTGTGGGTTTATAGGTGGCTCCCATGGATCAACTGCAGTGTGCTGGCAGCTTTGGATGATTTATCACTGATCTGATATTGTTTACAGTAACAAGTCCAACTTTCGGGTTTTACACTGTTGTACTGCCCCAGAGGTGCGGACCAGCAGTGTACCAAAACGAACATAAACTGCAACTGCAGTGTGCTTCCTGGAGTCGGAGAAGGGGAACAAAGTTGTGTACTAGCTTAGATCACAATGTGAGTGGGTTTACTGGACTCGGTAATGCTATAAAAATAACTCCATTTGCCCCAGACTGTGATGTAAAAGAGGTCCATTGTGGTTTTAGAAAGAAGTGTGCGCAAGCCTGGGGGAGGGTTGTAGATGTGTGACAAAGCAGCCCCAGGTGTTGATGAGGGAGTTGGTGAGCCCGCATTCACATGCAGATGGGTGTGGTTCAGCTATTATCCTTGTTAGCACTCCCACGTGTATAATTTATCTCAAATGTCCATATCAGCTTAAAAGGAGCCAAATCAGGATAGTGGTGGAGGACGGATTAGAAAATGAAACCAAAGACAGAATCATGAGAGTGAGCCTGTGTGGTAGAGAGAGAGAGAGAAGAGAGGCTGGAAATGGCTCTCCTAGGGGTTTCCCCACTGAGCAGTCTTCAGAGGCAGGGACGGTGTAATTGCCTCCTAGTGATCCAGTAGATGTCAAGGGATAGTAAGGGAAGCTGGCAGTCCAGCTCTGTGCATCCTGTCAGGCACTGAAGGAGGAGATTGGGATAAAACAAGGCAACCAACAACTGAGAAGCCCCAAAGGAGTGAGCTGAGGATATGGGGAGAGAAATGTGTGTTGGGCTGACTAAAAAGTGTAACGTGATGTCCAACTGATTTTACCTTTAGATTTTAATTTATTTATTGTTGATTTTTATCCTCCACAACAAAAACAACAACAACAACAACATTTATTTATATAGCACATTTTCATACAAATAATGTAGCTCAAAGTGCTTTACATGATGAAGAAAGAGAAAAAAGACAAAATAAATCATTAAAATTAGGGAACACTAATTAACATAGAATTAAATTAAGGGTCTGATGGCCAGGGAGGACAGAAAAAAACAAAAAAAAACCCTAGACAGCTGGAGAAAAACAATAAAATCTGCAGGGGTTCCAGGCCACAAGAACGCCCGGCCCCCTCTAGGCATTCTATCTAACATAAATGACCTCAATCAGTCCTCATGGTTCTCAAGAATTTGATGATGATGATCATGTGGACTTCTGATCTTTAATCCATCAATGTAGGAACATCATGGTGCTTTGATTAGGTGGTGGTGGTGCAGGTCGCCACCACAGAAAACCAGAAACAGAACAGAAGAAAAAGTAGGAGTTAGTGCGGATTTTGGAGCCATCATGAATAATAATGATAATTAATTGAATATACAGACCATCAGGATTAAACTAAGATGAAGCTATGAGAAAGCCATGTTAAAGTAATGTGTTTTCAGCAGTGTTTTAAAGTGCTCCACTGTATTAGCCTGGAGAGCACTCCTCCATATTATATACATAATAGAGAAATAGACGATCATGCTTTAGCTACAATTCTAATGTGTACAGAAATTCTAATCATCATTACATTCTGTATGGGGATTTCAGGGCATTCAAAGTGAATAACATTTATAATAACAACAACAGTGATTTTAATTTAATGTAGCAGAATTAATTATTTATTATTTTTATAGAATATCCATGAGGATGTACTTTTTTCCAATGCTCTCTCCTTTTAAATCAATGTAAGGTTTCTAAACTCTTTTGGGGCTTCCCCAATGGGACGACACGCCAAGGAGCGTCCCAAAGTGCGATCTCTGCGTCTATGGAAGACATCCTATTGGATGTCTGAAAGCAGCTGGCCACGAAAACAAATCCGAAAAAATCGCAGTAACACTATGAGCACCTGCCGTTGATGGGTGATTCAAGGAACATTGTAAATGCAGGGAACAGTATTACTTGGCCACTAACATGACCACGACCCTGCCTGATTACTGTGTCTGTATATAGGAGAGTAGTAGATCCCCTTGCAATAAATAACCATGCTGTTCCTGTTTCAAGCTGAATAAATTTGGTTTTGCTAAAGTACTGAGACTCGGCCTCATGTTTTGGGGTGCAAGACAGGGACTCACACGTCACAATCAAGAGGAATGTGTAGCAGCATGTTGTTAATTGAGAACGGGAGAGACAATAATTGCTGTCAAGCCACCGTTAACATACAATCAGACAGGCTGCTGATCAAACTGCTATACAGATGCAATCTGAGTCTTCAAGACTGGTCAATATCTCTTCTGGAATAGAAATAGATGGGAGGTGAGGAAAAGTTGTCAGGCTCTGTTTACCAAAGTTTCTAATTGGAAAATAGTGGAAAAATAGTGTTGATGAGAAGTTAAATTTGAAGCTTAATTGTTTGTAGGATGCAAATACATTATCTATGTACAAGTCTCATGTCCAGGTCTTTGTGGCCTTTATATTTGCCACCCAGTAATAAAACTGAAAGTTAGGAAGGTGACAATGCGGGCTCTGCTCCAGGCTCCCGTTTCCAGTTTCCAGTTTGGGAGCTCTTGAACCCGACACCGTCAGTAATGTAAACGGATGAGCTGGACAGTGAAGACATCAACAATGAAGCAAGGGTATGGTGCAAAATGTGCAAAGTTTTTTTATTTAAAACAGCAAAACCAAAACAGTGTTCAAATAAATATTGCAGTGTCTCAAACAGTCCTTAAAAATTAGGTTAAAATAATAATGGCTGGAAAAAGTCTTTTCTTAAAAATCCAGTGCTTTCTTCTTTCTACCAGGCGGTTCCCCTGCTTCTCCCATACAGGTCCCGCAACATGAGAGTCGCCCTACCAGCAAATGCAGCTTCCTTCTACTCTGGTCCAGTAGCCTTCCATTCCCTGGCTAGGGTTAGGGTTAGGGCTCTAGCCAAACTGAGACTTGGGTTCCCCAGCAGCCAGGGCGTTCACGCAGGGGTTCAACACTCCCAAGCCTCCTTGACTGCCGCTTTCTTCAACAGCAAGTCATCTCCTCTGCCGGTCACTCCAGCTCCTCCAAACTGCTCAGCTGGAACAACCGCTGACCTAACACTCCTCCAAGGCTCTCCTACCAGCTGCATGCAACCTTCAACGAACCTGCTCTCTCTCGTGCTCTCACTCACTCCACCACCAGCTTCATCGCCTCCTGCCATCATCTCCCTTAACTTCAGTTCTCTCTTTCTGTTCTCTGTTTATTCACTTCTCTCCCCTTTTGCACTCATACTCCTACTATATATAATGGGGATGTGGTTCAGGTGTGGCAATTAGCAGTTCCTGGCATCAATTACGGATGCGGACGATTCCTAACCAGTGTACCTAAGAGAGGACCGCCTGCATCACAAAGACCCCAGGAAACACTCCGGCCACACTACCACGCCACCTCTTTAAACAGTGCAGCGATTACAGTACTGTATTATTATTGTTGCTGTGAAGTGGTAAAATGTGTAACTCTAGAGTACTTCATGAGTGGCATAAACTTTTTATGTGAATATAATCACATCACTTTGAATAAAAAGTGTCATCATGATTTCTAAGGAAACTACAAAACGCCATCATGAATGCCATTTTGTGCCTTGGAGTGCCATAAAATCGTGTGAACTCCAATTCCTTAATGGGAGTCGGTGTAAAAGAGGTTTTATTACTATTTTTCATGGCATACTCTGGGGTAGGACAAATTTTTATCCTAATCAGGCTTTTAGTGCAATTCCTAGGACTAACTCAGAGACTCCTGATAAATACAGGCACTGTTGTTTTAGACCCATTCGAACTAGTAGTGATGGTTTAATTTGCCATTGACATTCTATGTCATGTCTTTGCTATGTTTCGTGAGTGTGGTGGAGGGAACGTTTTTAACATCTGATGGTGGACAAGTGAAATATAAAACCGCTTGGTATTAGTGTGAATTCTTCTTCTGAAATTGTAGTTATTTCAGGTTTGGTATCAATTTTAAATTGCACAGATTGTAAAACAACTATGTGCTTTTCCACTGTATTTAGAATGGGATCCCCTTATCCTTCTGCACAGCTTTAACTTTGAGCCCATGATTTTCATTTTCCATTAAGTTCAGCAAATTGCCTTCTAACAGTTTCACTCTATCCCTTTACAAAGCCACCTCCAGTGTAAGATCATTGCAAATCTACAATAGATCAACAGAAATAATCAAATTGTCTCTGTAGACTGTGTAATTGCAGTATTACTATGACACGAACAGAGCAGTAATAAAATTATTGACTTATTTGCCCTTCTTCTTTAAGTTAATCTGGCTCTATTACAATTCACATTCCTTTTGCTTATAAAATATTCTTAAACCCGTTCAGCCTTGTATTGTTTAATTATATTTTATCTTCTGTGAAACCAAACCCCCACAGCCAAATTTCAGTCTCCCTTACCTTAGTAAGTGAAAGGGAAAGTTATTTGTGCATGGGTTCCCTTCTCAGACATAACTGACTTTGTAAGTTTTGCAAATTATTGTGAAGTTTTTGGGTTTTTTTAATTTACAAAATTGTCTCTAAATGAGTGAGAGTGATGTATTCTTATTTCGAGCTGATACATACATTAGATGTCATTAATCCTGAAGGAAATTGCAGGGTTACAGCAGCCGACCTAAAAGACACAAACACATGTATAACAAGAATAATCTTAAGTACATTAAGGTACAAATACACATATAACAAGCACTGTCTATAAGTATATAAACAAAGAGTAGGCATTGACTAAATTTAAAGTGATTTGAATCAGAAACAGAATATCTTTAATGTCATTGTAACAAATACAACGAAATTAGGTGCAGTCCCTGTGGTGTCAATGTCAACTTTATTTATATAGCACATTTAAAACAACATAGGAATGCTGTGGCCAAAGTGCTTTACAATAAAAGAAGGAAAAACATACAATTAACATAAAAAACATAAATAGAAATAAAATAAGTGAACATAAAATAAATAATAAATAGAATTAAATGCTATATAATCACAATGAGGAAACCATCAGTATTGCTGAAGGTCACGGAAAGCAAGTGAATAGAAATTAGTCTTTAATCTTGTTTTAAACAGTTTAATTGTAGATGACTCCTTTATGTAATGAGATAAAGAGTTCCACAGGCGAGGAGCAGCAGCTGCAAACGTTCTGTCCCCCTTAGTTTTACATTTGGTACGAGGAAAAACAAGAGACAATTGACCAGAAGATCTAAGCACTCTGGATGGCTGGTGTAAAACACAGATTTCGGATAAATAGGCAGGAGCAAGCCCTTGTAAAGATTTAATAGGTGTCAAAATATAAATAAATATAATTACAAAAGGATAAGAAAAAATAAGGTAGAACACAAACACTCAACATAAATCCTTAATTGCACACGAACACTATTGCACAAGATGTCATCTATTGCACTGCTGCTTTGGAGGTGATTAGGTGGCATTCAGTGCCCTAATAGCAACAGGGAAGAAACTGTTATTCAGTCTATTAGTCTTTGTTTTAATGCTCCTATATCTTGTGCCTGATGGTAATAGTTGGAACATGTCATGAACAGGGTGTGAGGAGTCTTTTAAGATGTTTTCCGCTTTCCTGAGGCAGCAAGAGCTGTGCCGTTCATCCAGGGATGGTAAAGAACAGACGAAGATCTACTGTTGAGTCTCTACGATCCACTGAAGTGTTTTCTTCTGCGCTGTTGTGCAGTTGGAAAACCACACACAGAGGCAGTAGCACAGGATACTCTCAATAGAGCAGTGATAGAAGGGCACGAGCAGTTTTTTGGGGGTTTTATTTTTCCTGAGGACTTGCAGTCATGTGTGTACAGTGTGAAGAGTAGGGGGCTCAGCACACAGCACCGAGGAGAGCTGTTGCTGATGCTCATGGCCGAGGAGATGTGAGGGCCCACCCTTACTCTTTGTGCACGGTCTGTCAGGAAATCTTTAATCCATATACAGGTGGAATATGGGAGTCCCAGGGCTAGCAGCTTGTACACCAAACTGTGAGGGAGTATGGTGTTAAAAGGAGAGCTAAAATCAATAAAGAGGAGACGTGCTCCTCATGGGGCAGGGTACCATGGAGAGTTGCACATACTTAGTTTATACTAAGACATGAAAAAGCCCTTAGTGAAGACTGCTATGCAAATTAGTTATATATAAAAGAGTATTAAAATTGAAAATCACACATTGCTGTTGTCTTCATGGATCCAGAATCTTGGATTTGAATCCTACATCTGGTCTTTGTCCAAATAGCGTTCGCACACTCTTCTGAGTCTGTATATGTATGCACTGAATTCAGAGGGGATTGACTCCTGCCTTCTACATAGTGCTATTGTTAATAATTGTTAAAAAAATGTTAGGTCAAGTTTACCCAGTAATGGAATAGAGCTTAGCTTTCTGCCAACTACATATTGTCTGAAAAGCAAACAGGTAGATATATATATAGATATATATATAAAAAAATCTGTTGAAATTATTTGTAATTGGTTCAAAAGCATCTGTTAATTATAAAAAAAAATGCAAGAAATATACTTAGGTAGTGTGAAAGATCAGCCCTGGCACAGACAGATACCGACTCACAAGTCCTGAAAGCACACACTTTTAATTTGTTTTTCCTTTGAGGCTTTACAACACCACACAAATCACTACATCCACTTACAGTCCTTTCCTTTTCTCTCTTGCTCTCTCCTTTTCTCTATTCTTCTGCCGCTTCCACTCCTTTCCTTGCAAGCTCTGCCCTCCACCTTCCGACTCTGGCTCCTCAAATGGAATGAGGCGGCGCCTTTTATAATGCACCCGGATGTGCTCCAGGTGCACCTTGATGATTTTACAGCAGCACTTCCTGGTGTGGCGGAAGTGCTGCCATCCAAAGTGCTGGGATGGTCCAGGCGACCCCTGGAAGTGACCATGGCCCCCAACAGGGTTGAGCCTGCAAGCTTCAGTCCCATGGCCCCGATGTAAACCAGGGAGGCTGCCCTCTCGTGTTCCGGGCAAGGTATCGTCTCTCACTTGGACCTTCCCTCCTCCAGGCATCCCGACTGGGCCGGAACCCCAGTTGTCCATCAGAGTAGACATTTTCAAAGCCAGCTGCTACTGTGGAACAGGAGGTTGTGCTGAATGTGTATGTTGAAGAAGAGGATTGCCACATGCTCATAATATGGTGATAGCTGTAGTAAACTTTAAAAGCCTTCGTGAAAGCTTGTTTTAGTATATGTTCTAAGTTAACTTATTGCTCTGGGTTAGCTTTAAAAAATTTATTTTGCTTGAGGAACTATTTTATTTTTGTTTATGTAATTTTACTTTCTTGAAAGCTTAATTTTCAAACTTACTTTCATGTATGAGTTTGAAATTTGTTAATGAAAAAACTTTAAACTTTATAATGATAACTGTCACATTAACATTTTGAAAGGCGATCTGGGCAGATAATGGCTGCTAGGGGATCTTGCCAAGTTACTACGAACCATCTTCCTGACTTGCCTCACAAACACTAGCTGATAAAGTATAGCTTTTTCTTGTGGGATAAGGATCTGATCAGTGAAATAATGTGGTTCATTAGTTTTGATTTTTGTGGAGAAATGCTTTCAAAGAGAAAGACATGTATGAACCTTTATTTTTTTGGCAGAATGCTTTTGTAGTGAAAAACATTTTTGAGTCATGTTTGTGTGGTGGAATGTCTTTAAAGAAAAAAAAATTGTGCAACTCACCTTATACTTCTAGTACTCTTTTGTGTGGTGAAAGACTCATCGCAATTCTTGTCCGACTACACGTATGCTTGAACCCTCAGGCTTGATAAACAAATCACAGTGCTCAGAAAAGACTTCTTTTTGCTTTTCTCAAATGGGTTTTACTGCTCGGGCCTACCTGCACAACCGTAGTATGGAGGTGAGTGTTCTCGTTTTCCTGGAGTTTAAAACATCAACCTACCATGTGTCAAGAACTTCCCCAATAAAAACAGTTTATTAATTACTTCATTGAAATTATTGCCAATATCATGACTGGTCAACTCATGTTTTATTTCATGTGAAAGACCTTTCTTAAAAAGGGAAACTAAAACTGCCTCTTCCATGTATTCGCCAATGTACTTAGTCCAGCAGGTCATTTAATAGAACACCCTTCCATTTAGGTGGATCAAAAATGGCCTGAAAATCTTTTAGAAAGACTTCTAGAAAGCAGCAGCAAGGATGGTTCACATTGTACAAAATGAACACTCACTTATAGAGGCTTATCTTCTAATAATGACATTATAAAGGCAATACTTGCTCCATGTACTGTTTGGAGATCATTTTAGGCTGCTGGTTGAAGACGCTTTTACTCTTATTCTGTTCCCCAGCAAGCAAACTGGAGAGAGAAATTTAGGGCTTTCTGGAGCAGCCACAAGCATAAGGTGGAAGACACATAAAGAATCTAATTGCTGCTGCATGTTTTGTTAAAAGTAAGATGTCAACACACTCTATTGTGTTTGCAGTAATTTGAACACATTTTTTATTTGCTTAACTTTCCCAAGCACTCTGTTTATTTCAGGGTCACTCATTTTGAAAAGATCCAAGCTAATGTACTGCCATAGCAGGAAATGGTATACCACAGAGGTAAATGTTTAAAACTAGACCAAGAGATCATTAGTCAAAAATGGGTAGTGGTGAAACACCAGAAAGACAAACATAGCATGCTAAGTCCTAACTTAGTCATAAATGCGAAAACTTGCATGGCTCAGACAAGAAACTGTCATTGTTAATATTGTCAGGTCAAAAATGTCATATGCTACAAATTCCAACTGTCACATGATAACAAGAGTTTGTAGCTCGCAAAACATGACCGTGGCTGCTCAAAAATGCTGAAAATGGCAGCGATCATGATAAAAACAAGACACAAAATGCAGCCTAAAATCATTAATAAAAAATGACAGAAAATAATCATACAATCAAAATGAAACCAAAAGTAGTATACAAAAATGCATTCTGTACCTTCCAAATCCTCAGAATCATAAGCAAATGAGTATATCATCTTCCTTGGTGACACATAAGTGTTAAATAATAAAAGGTCAACTGAATATACATTACAAAGTCAGCAAGCTGGATCTGGACAGTGCATCTATAATCCCATAAATGCTTGCAGTTCTGGTTGCCATTTCTGAAAAAAGGACTTAGCATTCTAGTTTTCTCAGTCCTCAACTTCAACCAACCATTTAGCTGACCCATCATTCTTGAGGTTAGTATTCTCCATATTTAGTCATTATTTTACATTTTTTAGAAGCACTGAGTACAAGGATCAAGTTCAGAAGATTTTCCATGCAGACCTAGAAGAGTACAGTATCCTCCTCTAACAAAGTCTCTTTTGTTGTGTTTGAGTCCTACTGTATAGCTAAAACACATGTAACAGATTAAAGAAAGCTGAAGTGTTTTATTACTTCTGTCAGTTTAACAGGTAATATATACACTATGACAGGTGATGTGTTGGAGAGGGAACGCATTCAATCCATCTGCTAAAACTTGGTTCAGCTTGTTTTAGGTAGCACTTTGAGACATTTCATTTCTTCCATGGCAAAATGTGACATCATTGCAGTAGGACAGACAGTGTAGTGGACAGTAGCACTGCACTTTACTTTTGGCTGTTGGAAGTTCTGTTGTTTGCAATGAGAAAAGCATATGCATTTAAGATCTTTGTAAAAGTTATTAAATCTTGAAGTGCAAAACAACAACAAACGTAACAGTGTTGTAAAACGTTTTGGCTTGCTGGGACAAACTAATGTGATTGATAGTGGTGAATTAAAGGTTTATGATCAGAAATAATTTGAAAAAAGTGATCCCACCACTCATTAGACCAATTTCAGGGCCAATTTAGAGTTGCAGTTAACTTATCCCGCGGTGTGTTTCCCAAAAACAATCAATCTGAATGAAAAATGAACAAGATAACATGGTAAATAACATTGGTAAAGAACAAGTGACTTTTGCAAGTGTTTCCTGAAGCCCTTTGTTATCTGACATTTAAACATCAAGTTTAAAGTACTTCTCTGTTTGCTCCTCCCCAGCATTCACATCAGAAAAGCAAACTGTCAATAACAGACACATCGATCCCTCATATTTCAATGGTCGAATATATGTTATATTGTCACACCATGCAAATGTGCAAATGTAAAAAAAAAAAATAATGTTCACAAGAAATCAATTCAAACATGCAAAAAACACAGAATAAGAAAATGAAAATGTTGACTAATAGGTCAAATTAATTTATTATTCAAAAGTAAAAAGGCTCAAAAAGTGACGTGGCTTCCTTGCAGTGGCGAGTAGCTATAAGAAACGAAAGCAGCAGTTCATAAAAGAGGACTTAAAACAACATAGAGAGGAGGCGGAAAAATAATGTTTTCCAAGGCTTGTGGATGCCTCCAAAGATGTGTGCAAGCACTGGAATCACATCTTCCATATGCCCCGAGTGCTCTCTACAACAGTGCGTGTGCTTTTGTGTGCGGTGCCCTACATCTCCTCAGCCAGAGTTTGGGGATTCAACACTGGAGTCTGCAGGTGTTTGTAAGAAGGATACCCACTGTCTCCCAGTAACTTGCCACCAGCAAAAACACCCTTGACATCTGATGCACTCCAAAATTGGACCAGATATAACCATCATGTGAACTCCCAGACAGCTTGGCCACAATATCTGTAAAGGTCCCTGCTGGTTGGTTTTAATATCACCTGGGCATTCAGAACCATTTTGACAGGTGTACATGGGATTCAAGAGGTTGGACAATGAATAGGGATGAATGTTTAATCCACCTGTGGTGGACTGGCACCCTGCCGAGGGTTTTTTCCTGCCTTGCGCCCTGTGTTGGCTGGGATTGGCTCCAGCAGACCCCCGTGACCCTGTAGTTAGGATATAGCGGGTTGGATAATGGTTGGATGGATGGATGTTTAATCCACTGCACCAATAATGCTAGCTGCGTCTGCAATGGCATGAAAATCAATTTTAGTGTTATGTGGGCATTGCATTGTTATTATTATTTACTTATTTGGCTGATGTCTTTGCCCAAGGTGACTTAAAACATCTAGAGTAGAATTGGTTGCCCAATTGGAGCACAGGCCGGTGACGTGACTGGCTCATGGTCACACAGCCTCAAGGTTTGTTATGTGCATAGCACAATAGTAATCTGGTCACTGCATAGACAGATGTAGACACAGCAATCTTGCCGAGGCCATATACATCATTGACAGTCTACAGGAATCCACCAGTGGTGCAAAAATGGAGAGCTGTCAGAAGCTGCACTCTGGGACAGTGGGCAAAATTCTTGTGTGTCCCTCTTTCCAATTTGTCCTATAGTGACCAAGGAGAGTTATTATTTAACCCCTGGCCAGCATGTATATCTGTTAAATGTCCTAGTGGTCATGTCTGCCCTCAAAAGAGCATTTAGACCTGCAACTTAGCTTCTTGGAAGGATGCTGTCTCAAACGAGTTGCATGATTCTCTGGATTGCTGCCATTGTCTTTGCTGGTGCTATGGAGTGATCTGCCCTCCAACTTTAAAGGTTCAGACAGATTACAATGCAAGTTTGATTGGTTAATTTGTGTACTCAGATTATTTAAAGGTATTAAAGCTAAAAAGAGCTGCTTTTGCACTAATTTATAACTTTCATTTTAATTTTGTATTTATATTGCTGCATCATTCTCGTATTATTCTTATTACTTTGTCCAAATTAGAGTGTCAGTGTGTTTTTGTGATCTACTTAGGCCAACATACTGTATATATCTCTCTGTGGCAGAATCACAGACAAAAGAGCAACGTTAAAAATAATGAGTGGGTTGGTTCACTCGTTAATTATTGAATGACATTAAGTTCTACTTTACCTACGAAGGATTTGGGGGAACACTAATTAACAAACGACCGTACATACAAGATAACTAGGTGCTTAGTGTTGCTAAGCTTTTGTGAAATGCATCTCTGAAAGTATTTTGAGATTTGGGAGGAAAACCGGAGCACCTGGAGAAAAATGCAAACATGGGGAGAAATGAAAACTTTACACAGAAAATGACCAGACATGGGCTCAAAACTAGGATACAGAATGTCTGAGGGTTAATCAGCAACTTACATTTGGAATGTAAATAATGGATAAACTATTTTTTTCAATTGTAAGTTACTAGTTAACTTCTTTATCAAAATATTTTTATGTTACAGTAGTATCTGCAAGTGTTTCATCATTTTGACTTGATGGCTAAATCTCAGACTGTATCGTGCATCACTGAGAATACTGATTGGCAGGTTAGACATCATTTTTACAAACAAATCAATTGTGCAAAATAAAGGTGCAGCAACAACCAATAGCTGGAAAAATAATTACAATAACAAATAATAAGAGGAGGTGACAACTGCTTTGGGGTTTAGTTTTGGCTAAGGCAATGACAAGAAGCTAGGAGAAGCCATTGTTGATTTTGGCAGTGGACCAGTAAAGGAACACATTATGAAATCGGGTGGGTAATATTTATATTTATGTCAGGATATGAGAAAGTCTAGTGACCAAAGAGGGCAATTCATGTTTTTCCACTCTGGTATGTTGAGACATAAAATAGAAAATGTACTATTTAGTTCTGACATTTTGCTTTGAACCTTAGACTGCTCCTGTGTGTAACTCTGTTTTGTCTTTCGTTTGAAGGCCTTGGTTCAGTCATTATGTCTAAGTAATGACATGAATTGAAATTTTGGATTAGAGTTTGTCTAACAGACAGCATCCTTAATGTTTTCCACATATTCACTAATTGAAAAAGCAAAGGAAATTATTTGTATTTTTCTGATTTTCTGTAAGTTAAAGTTTCATAGTTTCCATTGGAGTTTTCATGCTCATAAAGTTTAAGTTAGTCTTAGCTGTCTGCTATTAATTGGGAAAAAAAGATGCAGGCTAACATTTCTGTAGTTGTTGAAGCCATTCCTGTTACGTTTCCAGAATATTATTGCCCTGAACCAAAAATCACTGCTACCAATTTTATTTATTCATTTATTTATTTATTTTAAGTTTTCCAGTAACTCATTGTTAAACCAGACATATTCAGTCCAGTTCTCAAATTCCCAGTGACTGCTGTTTTTCATTACAGCCAATATGTTGATCATTTTTCTGTGAGTGTGAAGAGGATGTTGTCTCACTACCCAGTGCAAGAACATAACTTAATTTATTCAATGTATTTCACATTTATTTTGTAAAAGTGAATTGTGTAGATGTTCTGAAAATCTGTAAATCCTTTTTGTGTTGTTTCAATTATAATTGGATTCTATTTTATATTGAATTTGTATTTTTGATTTCATTAAAACTAAACATATCAAACATGTCTCCTTTCCCCAGAAAAGACCCCAAGGAGGCCAAAGTAAAAAAAAAATAATAAAGGAAAGTCATGTAAAAAGAAATGCAGACAAAAAATGAACTCCTTAGGCCTTTCTAAAACATATCACTTCTTGTCCAGTCTCAGAACCACTCCCAGGATGAGGCATGACTTTAGATTTGTTTCTAGAACAACAGACCTTGTTGCCTGTCTTCAGCCTTTCTGGAAGAAAACAGCATTTTTCCACATACTTTCTTCCCCTCTGTGAGGGTGCCATTACTTTTTACGCTCCTGGGGCATTCCATGCACTCATAAAACATAGTGCTCTCTGGTGGTGTACATACTGTTGTACTGGTACAACAATCTCTGGTGCAACTAAAAGTGTATGAATTTTCACAACTATGTTCAACCTGTTTCTGTCCCATATCTCCTTAAAGTCTCTGTAGTCCAAGCCCTGACTGGGCCCTCGTGCTATCAAAATATATATCAGTCTTAAGTACTTAGCACACACATCTAGCTCTGTGTATGTGGATACCTCACTCTGCGAATTTTTACCCTACTGAAATCAGTCTTGAAATAAAAATGAAATGTTGCTGTTCAGCAAAGGCAATTTTTAAAAGAAATTGGCTACAATTTACTTTCTCTGGAGTTAAGGAGACATACGACTTGCTTGATTTGAGTAAATTACGTTGCAGTTTTTAAAGAATATACTCTCAGGCAACATTAAACCACAAAGCATGCAAACCTGTACACTAACCACAAGGGAGAAAAAAGGATGAAGTGGCATCTGCACAAAAGAACGTCTTCTAAAAAGCTAAAATGGAATCTGATGAAGTGGTTTGGCCTAGTTGTGTAATATTTGAGAAGCTTATTACAGCTGGAAATCCATACAGACATGAAGAGTTTATAAAATATTGTATGCTGCAGATACTTGTGAGAAAGAAAAATCGTTCTTCTATGGTATGATAATAGTAAGGTGAGGAGACCCATTTGTGAGAAAAGCGCTCTAACTGTAAATTTAGTAGAAAACGGAGGCCCAGTAGTGTAAAGTTTCTGAGACCAGGCTTAAATCATTGCTCATTCACTGTATGTACGGTGCAGAATATGCCGAATCTTTCATGTTCTTACATGTTTTTTCTACTGGGTACTCCAAGCTCCTTTTAAAATGTCCCAGCAACAGGAGGTGATGGCTTGTGTGTTAGTGCACAGTGTGATACACTCACATCCTAACCTGAGTTAGTCCTTGTCTTATACCTGATGCTGCAAGAACAGGCCACAGAACACTGCGACACGGAAGTGGCTGCTTCAGTAACTGGGCAGATAAATGAATATATGAACTTCTGGAGCTCTGAATTCAGAAAGTTAAACAATACATGCTCTGTTTTAACTGCACCAAAGGTTACCACTATTACTGTACCTACACTATTTGCTGCCTGCAAACACATCAATAACATCTTATACTCCGAAGCATGGCTCTTAACGTAATGAGCAGATGGATGAGATGGGGTGGAAGAGTAATACCACTGTGGGCATACTTATTTCATATATTCTGTGATTATGCATTTTCCATGAGCACCCTTACCCTGCTTTCGTTCTCAGATTCTACTATTGGAAGTAATGGTTGGTTAAGAAAACCGAAAACAATAACAGTGGCTCACAAAAATAAAGGGAGCTAACTTAGTTAAGAGACCTAGCCCAACATTGGAGGCTCATTTAATTTTTTGTTAATTGTGAAATGATACTTAAAAAAAATCAAACAGTAACCATCTCACGATAAGGATATGTGCATGTTTGCAATGAGAAAGTTGTGCATTTTGCAATGGTTTTATTTAAAAAGCAGCTAACACTATCAGACACCCCTTTATGTATAATAACACATAATACATAAATGTATCACCAAAAAAAATGAATTAAACAAATAAACACAAAAATCAGTGGTGTAAGTAAAGGCAGTGTGGGTGGGGTTGTTGCAGGGTTGGTAACAGACAGACAGATAGATAGATAGACAGATAGTGTCGTGGTGAAAAATTCATCATCAGTAGGCTTTTTATCTAAAAATAAAGGCTATTAGGACTCGAGATAGACAGACAGAGTTTTAAGGCTTTATTGCAATAAATCAACAACACGGACTCAACCCAATTCGGCCGAATGAGATTGAGCCCTGATCATTACAACAATTGAAGTTTTTATAACAATTTCTTATCATTTTGGCTCATTCAATTAGCTCATTCTACACCTGGCTTACTGTCCATTATTCCTCTTATGGTCTGTTTGGCTTATTCTGATTGGTCTAAGACTGGGTGGAAGGCTTCCTCTTCACCATTTTTGGGCTTTACTATGTAATTTCCTATCTTTTCTGACCTTGCTCTAATGAGCTTCTTTGCTTACCTCCTTTTACTCCCTTCTAACCAGACTTTGAGTTTCCATGGGAACCCTTATTATCTCCTTACTATTCCTATTACTGGCCCCCTTATGGAATGTGTTATCTTTCTATTCTGTTCCCATTTTCTCTAACTGGCCAAGGCTCCAAATCCATATATGGGTTTCCTCTCTTAAGCCTTCCAAACATTTTACAATAGTGACCTGAAGCTTTTAAGCTTTAATTAAAAAGAAGTATAGTATGTGCTTTCATTTGATTATTGCGTGGCATGCTTGATTTGTCTTAATTTCTACACTAAAGTTAATTGCTAATATATTCTTATAATATTTTTGCTAATGCCTGCATTTACTAAGATTTTCTCTTCATGCATTAGGTCAGCGTGACCCTGCCTATAGTAAAAGCCTTTCTGCTGATTCAGCAACTCAGCTGCTTTTAGAGGCCTCTTCTCTGTGTTATCTCTTCCTAGCCTTGAATCACAGGTTTTCTCAAACTCTTATCCTGTCCAAAACTGGTCTCGGTGTATCAATTAGCTGTTCTTTTCTTTACTTTGGAAATTTTAATGTAAGCCTATAAAATAATGCAATATAACTGATTTTTAATTAACTATTTGCTTAACATTCTAATTTATGCTTAATCTAATGTTTTAGAAGCTTTTAATTACTTTTTATGACTTTATATGCTAATTTGCTATTCTTTTATGCTAATAAAAAATGTTCCTTCTACAATAGACAGATAGATAGACAGACAGACAGACATTACATTACATTATTAGTACATTATCATTACATTATATAGTATTATATCATTACATACTTCTTTATGCAGATTCTGAGTATCACTTCATCTACTGTATGACTTTATGCAATGCTTACTGTAGTAGACCTGACAGCTGAATGTGCTTAGTGCATCAGCATCTGTTGCAGGAAGAAGCTGACATGAAAGCAGTGGCAAGTGGGTCAAAGCAAATTTTCCTGTGGGCACTTCTAGGTTGAAAGTGGCTGCCAGCACTAAGCCTTGCATCACACAAATAAACAGTAAATTTGTGATTTATTTTATATAGTATTGCAAAACATCCCACTTAAGATATATCCAAACATCCAACAGGAGCACTGTTTACAGAAGTTTTAAACTCTTCCTAAAACTTTCCAGTAAGTAATTCACTGACCCAGTGTGAGAGACTTTGTTTTACATAAGATGAGATTTCCAGCCTATTCACTGTTAATGTGAAGATTAGAAATTCTGACACATTTTTCATGGAATGAACTTTCTGAATCGCTTGTGACAGAACTGGTTGCTGCCTCTACGCAGCACATTATAATATTTGTCACTAATTACATATACAGTATAAAGATTATGTGTAAGTTTTGTAAAAATCTTGTAAATATTCAGTCAGTCATTTGCCATCCCACTATATCCTAACACAGGGTCATGCTGGAGCCAATCCCAGCCAGCACAGGGCGCAAGGCAGGAAGAAACCCCAGGCAGGGCGCCAGCCCACACACACCAGGGACAATTTAGGATTGCCAATGCACCTAACCTGCATGTCTTTGGACTGTGGGAGGAAACCCACACAGACACAGGGAGAACATGCAAACTCCAGGCAGGGAGGACCTGGGAAGCGAACCCGGGTCTCCTTATTGCGAGGCAGCAGCGCTACCTCTGCACCACCCATCCTGCAAACAGTGATGGCCAATTCATCAATGCATAAGAAAAGTTGAATCCAATCTCAAAATCATTTTTAGGGCTTGGTTATTGGTCAAAGGTGAAGGAGTTGGTTGCTTGCCTTTCTAATCCAGCATGTGCATGGCTTTCAGATAAAGACATTACTTTAGTGAAAGTATAGAACTGGGGTCTCCAACACTTCGCAGCTTGCAACCCCTTTCCAAGTAGCTCGGCAAAGGGTTAATGAATCCTCCATAAATTTGAAAACTTGATTGGTCAAATTAAGGATGGGCGACCTTTCCAAAAAATCATATCACGATCCTTTTAACACAAAATCACGATCCAAAATCTGAACTGCAATCTATCTTTTCAATGTGGCTACACTTAAAAGAATATCTGGACTCAAACTCACCAAGACCTAAGTAACACTTTATTTTAAATATCAAACAAAGGTGAATTCAATTGTTCTCTTGTTCGCTAGCTAAGTGGAGTTAAGAAATATGACACTGTCGAGGGAGACAGGAGAATCCCACACAAATAAATGAGAGAAGTCGCAAAATCAACTGGAATATTCAAGCAAATTATTAAAAAAAAAAAAAACGATCTAAATCCATCTAGTAGTTCTCTCGTGAAAAGTGGACAGACATACAGACAGACATTGGATTTTATATGTTATATATTAGTAAACCTTGAAAATAATGTGCAGTTAAAGTCTCCGCAGCATTCTCAGCATTTCTGGTGGTTAGTAGAGACAGATAACTATAAGAATCTTCACCAAGCAGCTCTGAAAATGTCTGCTTTGTTTGGGTCTCCATACCTCTGTGAGTCGGCCTTTTCTGACATGAATGTCATGAAATCAAAGTTCAGAACAAGACTGACAGATGAACATTTAACTGACTCTATAAGAGTGAACCTAAGTGGCTACACTCCACCATACACCTCTCTTGTTGACTCCATGCAGTGCCAGTCATTGACTAACTAAAAAAAACGCATCACACATGCAACTGGACATGTGAATACTCTTGTGAAGTGAAACAGTGACATGTAACAGAATGACAAATGAATAAGTAATATCTGTATTTGTAATTGCATTGTTTTTTTTGGCCAGCATTCATTTTTTAAATTCAATAGTGTGAGATACACTAGAAAATGCATACAGACATACAAAATGCACTTGCAGGTGAACTAAATATTTTTTGTGATGTTTTAATGCAAAATGTGAGTTGTGGACACCAACATTTTGTAATTGTTCAGGCAAACCAAGCTTATTCAGTTTGTTTGGGTTGAAATAAGCTATGAGAATAAACGTTAGAAAACATGAGTAGCTCTCGGCCATTTTCATTTTGTAAAAGTAGCTCTCAGGGTAAAAAAGGTTGGAGACCCCTGGTATAGAATGTATCTACGCTGCCTACGGTAATACAAACATCAGCAGAGCAATGGAAGTAAAGAACGGGGTGCGGTTTAAATGCACACAGATTAAATGGGATATATTTAGAAAGTTCCCTATTGAAAAAATATTAACTAATGATGTGTTGGCATATTTTCAACTCAGTTATGCCCCAGAAACAATTTCCATCCATCCAGATCCCCATACACTAATAATGGTCTTAAGGAGATGAAACTTACCCTTAAAGTAATATAGCTGCTGTATAGCTATACATTTACAAAAACTTATGGAATCATAAAATGATGTATAAGAACAAGTATGAATGTATGCGATATGAATGACAGAGCAATTCTTAAAATCCAAACAGTAAATAACTTAAGGTCATGCAGAGGCAATTGTGACCCATACAAACAGAACAGAATTCAAAGAGCTTCACTAGTCTCAGTGAGCGTCATGTTATTTTGCTCTTCTGTTATTTGCTTTTCTGCCAGGTTTCGCCCCTTAACTCCACTAGGTCACCCTTATTTGTTGTCTCCATGGAGCTCCAACAAACAATTTTATAAAATTTGAAAATAAATCATTGGCACAAATTTGGCAAAGGACACATTTCAAACCCTGCTGTGTCTTCCTTTTACAACAACTGAATGCATACCAAATATAAGATACTCGTTTCTTTTTCTGTTCTGAAACTGTTCCATAGGGAGGATTTCCAGCTTATAAAAAGCCAGCTCAGTTTCACACCTTCCTTTAGAAAAACACAAAACATGGCACACACCATGGAAAGATTTGAAGAGCCCTGCTGAGGACTGACTTCTGTGTTCTCATGTGTTTGAAAAGGTCATTATACAAACGGAGAGAGAAAATAAATCAAACAGACTCTTTGAGTAGGATCCTGTCTGTTTAAATAGCGGATCTGTATCCATACTTTTTAAATGGTCAGTTAAAACCTCAAATTTACTCGCCATTTTTCAAGTTCAGCTGTTACTATGGTATTGCATGTTATGCTTTTCATCCTAAAACATTTGGGTCTTTGTCTTTCAAACAAATTAATGTAGTAAGAAATGTATTATTTATTTCATAAAAATCTATTGCAAAAACATGCAACACAAACAGGTAACTAACAGAAACCAAAAATTTGACAGATAGCAAGCATTTTAATCCTACTTGAAGACCTGTCCT
This sequence comes from Polypterus senegalus, assembly GCF_016835505.1. Lineage (NCBI taxonomy): Eukaryota > Metazoa > Chordata > Cladistia > Polypteriformes > Polypteridae > Polypterus > Polypterus senegalus. The sequence goes on from NC_053170.1 coordinate 58,971,872, forward strand.
GGAATACCATTTTAATTTTCAGACATGATGGCAGGATCTTAAGTGTACAACACTATGACCTTAGATCAATCTTATACTTGACTTATAGAAAATATATTTAATTCAAATGTGGATTTCAATATTACCACTGCTAAATTCACTCAGCCTATTTCAGAAAGCATTTTAAAGATTGTAGTGCTGCATGTTATGACACATTTACAACTCGCACAGCTTCTTGCAGAATAAAAAAAGTGCGGTGTGAACCACAAGTGTTCATCTTAGACAAGCACTATAATTGATTTTTTCAATGTGACAATATAGCAGAGCTATCTTTGCATGAAAATTAGATATTAGACAAGTACCCAATTTTTTGACACTGCCATTAACTGGAGAGCTTATAAGATATTACCAGACATTTGGATGTCCACCAGCTTCAATTCATAAAAAAAACAAGAAATATCCTTTCATAGACAGCTTTTCCCTTGATTCTGATACCACGATGAAACCCAATCGAATCATATTATATAAATGCTGACATGTTTATTTTTTTTTAAAGAGCAACTTTAAAGTATGTTTACAATTTTAAAAGTTGAAGTTATTTTTCACAATTCATCTGCCACAGAACCTTGACTTGTTCTTGGGTGGAGGCAGAATTTATTTTTTCTCCTTTGTGTTAATTTTGAAGTTAATGGTTGTATCTATTAAATGATTATTATTTCTTTGATTGAGTAGCATGTCAATGTAGCATTCCAGTTCTTGAAAATTAAAAAAAGAATCTCGACTATTAAGTAAAGCACAAAACACTCCATGCCCAAGAATGACATAGCACAAATATTTTGCAAATTTGTTAAAAATAAAAAAACTGAATTATCACATTGACACAGGTATTTAGACCCTTTATTTAGTATCTAGTTGAATTACAGCCTGTTCTCTTCATGGGTATTGCACACTTGGATCTGGGGATTTTCTGCTGTACTTCTCAGCAGAACCTCTCAAGCTCTGTCAGGTTGAATGGAGACCGTTGGAGGAGATCTGATTTCAAATCTTTCCAGAGATGGTTGACTGGGCTCAAGTCCAGACTTTGGCTGGACATTTCAAGGACATTGTCAAAGTTGTCCCTAATGCCACTCTTGTGGTGTTTTTGCTTTGTGCTTAGGGTTGTTGTCCTGTTGAAAGGCAAACCTTGGACCAAGTCTGAGGTCTCTGGAGCAGGTTTACATTAAGAATACAGTGGAACCTCGGGTCACGACCGTAATTCGTTCCAAAACTCTGGTTGCAACACCAATTTGGCTGTGACCCAAAGTAAATTCCCCATAGGATTGTATGTAAATACAATGAATCCGTTCCGGACCGTACGAACTGTATGTAAATATATATTGTTTTAAAGATTTTTAAGCACAAAAATAGTTCATTATACCACAGAATGCACAGTGTAATAGTAAACTAAATGTAAAAACATTGAATAACACTGAGAAAACCTTGAACAGAGAAAACTAACATTGCAGGAGTTCACACTACAGCCTTACGAACCGCTCGCTGTAAACACTTTTTTTAATAAACAACCAAGAAAACTAACCTTGCATTGCATGAGTCGAGTTCTGGCATGAAGGAAGTGAGCAGGAAGCTGGGTGGAGAGGAGGTTACAGTTTTGAGGTAGAGTCCCTCTGCGCGATACACGTCTGACTGAGAACAATGTACTACAGGGAGAGACTGAACACGTGCGGAAATCATCGGCGCGTACGAACCGGAAGGGAAACAAAATAGCGCACAAAGAGTTCATAGTGAAAGCATCTGACCAAAAACAATGCAACACGTGCAGAAATCATCGGCGCGTACAAACCGGAAGGGGAAATTTGTTTGTTCGTCAACTGACTGTGTGATCGTGAACAGATGCAAAAGTTTGGTCATACTTTTTGGTCATAACCTGATTCGTATGTGTTCATTGACGTTCATGAACCGAGGTTCCACTGTATGTCTGTACTTTGCTCTGTTCTGCTTTATCTTAACCCTGTCTATTCTCCCTGTCCCTGGTAATGAAAAACAACACCACAGCATAATTCTGCCATCACCATGCTTCACTGTTGGAATGGTGTTGTACAGGTGATGACTGATGCCCGATTTAATCCAGACATGATGCTAATCCTGGTTTCCTCAGACTAGAGAATCTTATTTCACTCAGTCTTTTAAGTTCTTTAGATGTCTTTTTTGCAAAATCCGTGTGTCTCTTGTTGAGGACAGGATGCTGTCGGGCCACTCTCTCATAAAGTCCAGATTGTTGAGTACTGCATTGATGGTTGTTCTTCTGGAAGTTTCCCCCATCTCCACACAGGTTCTCTGGAGCTCAGCCAGAGTGACCACTTGGTTCTTGGTTACCTCTCTTTCTATGGGTCTTCTCCCATGCTTACTCAGTTTGGCCAGGTGGCCAGGTTTATTGAGAATTGTGGTTGTTTCAAACTTCTTGAATTCAAGAATTAGGAAGTCAAATGTGCTCTTACGAACTTTCAGTCCTGCAGGAATGTTTTGCTTTAATTTAAAATTCATGTTTCTGGGTAATATTAATGTATGTCATGATTCTAAAAGAGCACCTGACTTCCAAAATACCAAGGGTATCCTTTAATGGTTCACTTCCACAGTCTGCTTCTGCTGGTGTAGTTTTGTGTTGAATACAAAATTCTCCAATATGTATGTTGGCTTGTTTCAATAATACCACATTCATATAATATAACATTGACATATTACACAGAAACTGGAATTTAACTTTTGTTTGTGACAGAACTGTAATTTCCTACTGACATCACCACATACAGAGAAGAACTTCTTTCATCCTGCTAAACGGGACTTTAATTTGGCACAGGCATGATTGGTACTGTACTTTGTTGCCATAAAACCATTGATTTCTGTCAGTTGATTTCATAATTTTGCCATTTGTGTAGCGAGAAGAGAGAATAATTTGTCAGTCTATGACGATTTTGTCAATGATATTTTGCTCATCTCTGCACTATGTTTGAAAGCATTTATCATTAGTAGAAGCAATCACCTTTAAAAGTTGAGTGCTTAGTGCTGCTATTACCTCCTAGACTTAAGTAATCCTATAAAACTCTTTTTCTTGTGTATTACATGTGCAGTTGAACATGGATAATTAAAACTGATCAAATGGTTTTAAAAAGCTTGTAAATATTCAATGGTAATCTTGATCTGCTGTGCTCCCTTGCAAAATGAATACTGGGTAGTAAAAATGGTGAACTGGGTTTTAATAAGCTTATCAGGCAGTCTTTTATAGCATTTTCATATCTACTACACCTATCTATTCCTTCTACCAGAGGGAACACTCATTTCCACATTTGCTGTAGAAATGCTTGTCCCCTGTAAGCTGCCTACTGCATTAATACTTTATAGCTAAAATTGTTCAAAATGTATTTTAAGACAGTCTTCTGTCAATTTCATATTTAATGTGCCTGTCCATCCCATCCACTGGAGTGGATACTCATTTCCACAGATGAGTGGTGAAATGCTCTGCGGTTTACAAAATGAAAACTGGACAGCTACAACTGAGATAAACCTGTTTGTCACTTTTTCTCCACTGAGCTTTTTTGTTTGATCCAATGGAAGGGTCACCTTCCACAGCTAGGGCAAAGCCATAGAAAGCCTATTCCCATCTGCTGCTTACAAATTGAACACTGGACAGCTACAATTCTTCAAAATGTATTTTAAAATGTTGTACAATGTCTGCTAAATCATTTTTATGTCTGCTGTAGCCTTCACTCCCATCCACTGGGGGGTTGGGGGCTTATTTCCATAGCTTGCTATAGAAACGTGCGCCCCCTGTCTGCTGCCTGTATGATAAATACAGGAATTATAAGATTTCCAAAAATTATTTTAAAATATTCAAGAAAGTTTTCTATATCACTTTCATGTCTATTGTGACACCTGGTCCCATCCATTCGAGGGGACACTTATTTCCTCAGCTAGGCCTTATCCAGAGAAATGAGTGTCCTCTGTCTTCTGCTTTCAAAATGTACACTGGACAGCTAATGATTAAAAAAGTCTACAGTAAATATTAAAAACATACCACTTCAGCCCTAAAGGCAAGCGTGAGCTGAGAGTGATCGGTGTAGAATTAGGCTGTTCTATATGCACACCAACAGCCGTGAAGACCCAGCGTTGGTTGCCCCACATTTATGTTATGGTTTTCTGGACTCGGATCACACAGGACAGCTGTACATAACCATTTGGAACACCTGGCTACAGTCTCAAAAAACGCTGACATTAAAGGGACAGCAAATGGAGAGGTTTTCTTTTGTGGCACTTTGTTACTTTCTGGGGAAATCTCAAAGTTAAGTGTTACACTTGAAAAGAATTCTTTGGTTTTGATCTCAAGCTGTAGCAGCTATTGACAGTTGCGTTCTCACAATCAAGGCCATGTCAGATGGACCATTAACAAGAGGAAAGTTGCAGCAGTTTCTGCAGCACACTGGCCCAGAATCTCTTGCACAGAATAAAAATGTGGTGCACCAGGATAACACACATTTCTCAGACAGACAGAAAATTAAAAAGTGGGGAAAGTCAGTGCGTAGTACCAATACAATAATTACCTTACATAAAATGTGAAAGGCACAATTCTCACCAACTTTAGAGATGACTTTCTATTGCATGTTGAGAAAACATTGGAGGTTACAATCAAGGAACTGGAAAGCCGGTTTGAAAATATGAGGGGCAATACACAGTTACGAAACTCACATGGGTATGAAATCATTTGTTGCGTGTCAGTTGTCTACCATGACCAGATGATTTAACTACTTTTGGAGAAAATAAGATTGACACTTTAATAAGCTGGTATTAAGAATTCTTGCTGAAGAGCACATGTGATGTCAAGGCTGTACAAATGGAACAGAGATTGCTAAAACTTTTGATTAAAGGCCGATTCTCAGACATAACAGTAAGTGATAAATCTTGCTGACAAATAAGCCTTATTGTACAGGTTTCCACAATATTCTACAGCTTGTTGGGATTATGCTTTTTCTGCCTATTTCAGCAGCTCATTGTGAACATGGCTTTTCAACAAGACTCACTCAATGTCTCAACCTTGGAGGATTTAGTCAGGATCAGCACAGAAGGCCCATCACTTGAGCAGTCTGATAATGAGCCCTGTTTCAAACTCTGGCTCACTTCAACCAAGAGGAAAAGAATTCCAGATTACACTGGATTGACCACAGACACTAACATTCTGATGCCCAGTGACACAAACTCAGTGCCCGAGCAAAATGCACTGTTCTTAATGGCTGTACCCAGTTTGAAAGTTATAATGACATTCCGTTACCAATATCATCAAGATGGATACAAAAGCACAAGGAGAAGGATAATAATTAGGCACACATACTTGGAGGTTAGAAAGTAAGACAGTGAAAGATTCATATTTTACACATTGTAATATTTGGAATCTAAATCAATGCCATTGGCTCCTATTTTTTTTCTTCTAGGAGCAACTGGCTCTTTGAGGTGAAGTTTTGTCTGAAGCCCTGGTAGGACCATGAGTCAATTACAGCACCAATGGTACCTGTAAAGTCATTGCTTGCAAATAGTAATACAAAGATGCCACAATCCCACACTATACTGGCCAAAACACAGTAAATCTCTACTGCTTATGTCATTAGTGTCTTACCTCCATGCTCAGCTAAAAGTGCTTTTCACAACGAAACAAAAGGAAGCTCATGTTAGTTGTCCCAAAATTCAAAACATACAAAATTTAGAAGGCATATAGCAGGTGTGTCCAACTCCGGTCCTAGTGGGCCACAGCAGCTGCAAGTTTTCATTCTAACCATCTTCCTAATTAGTGAACCGTTTTTGCTGCTGATTAACTTGTTTTGCCTTAGTTTTAATTGACATGACTCAGACCCCTTAGTTGGTTCTTTTTCCTTTATGAGCAGCCAAACAATAATGAGACACAAAACAAGCCACCACATGACCAGCTAACCAAAAAATAAACAAAGGTGAAGGTCTCGGTCATGTTGGTCTGCTCAGGTTGCCAGAACATCTTGATGGTGGTCTTAGAAAAAACAGAACATCAACAGTTTTCTGTTACAGAATGAGACCAGCAACAAGCAAGTCATGACATTCAATACCGGCTTTAATTAACAGCAAGAATTGTCTTCTCATTAAGAAACTGGTTGGAGTGAAATTGGCTTGAGTTTGACGTTCCAATTTAGCTGCTCATCTGTTGGCTTGTTTCACATCTCATTTCTGTTTGGCTGCCATTTAATGAACAAACTAATCAATTCAGAGGACTGAATCCTTAAAAACAGGGCTTTTAAAATGAAGGGAAAATGAGTTAATTAGCAGTGAAAACTGCCTGCTGATTAGGAAAAGGGTTAGAATGAAAACCTGTAGCCACTGCGGCCCACCAGGACCCAAGATGGACACCCCTGGTATATAGTATTGTGTTTTTTTTTTTTGTACATAAGGGCCACCACATAAAACTGAATATAGGTTTCCTTAAGTGTTTCACTTGCTTCTGTGATGTGTCATTATCACTTACTACTCCCTGTTTAAAGTCTCTTGCACACATTAGAACAACAGTAGTAATACAATTTCTTGGTGCCTCATATGTGACTTGGACTCCATAGTACAATGCTACCTATCTACATTCTTAAGAATTGTTCTGCAATTTTTGGGCTGCACACTTGTGTTTAATAAATAATCTACATGTAGAACATATTGTGACACGTGAGTCACTGTCTTGCACCTCAAAACATGAGGCTGAGTCACAGTAATTTAGCAAAACCAGCTTTATTCAACTTGAAACAGGAACAGCAGGTGCTACCACTCTCCTATACACAGACACAGCAAATGGGTATAGTTAGGGCCAGGTCAGTTGCCAAGTTATACTGTACCCTACATTTATAATGTTCCTTGCATCACCCATCGGCGACAGTTGCTTATGGCACGATCTCGATTGGCTCGTAGTTGTTTCAGCATGTGCTGGGCTACTGCGCTGCAAATCTGTGGTTACCTCGGCAATGGACAAGCAGTCCTCCACAGATGTGGCAATCACGTTTCAATGTGTTGTCCCATTGGTCCTAAAAGAGTTCAGGAACTTCACAATATAAGGAAGAAATGAATGAACAGTGGTTACCAATGTAGCGTCACTGCTCCAATAATTTGGTCATAGTCTGTGTGGGATTAGGGTTAAGTAGACTTTTATAATACAGCAGAAAGTGCACAACATAATACATCATTACACACATACAAGAAAATAATCGAAGAAGCAACATAAGACAACTATTTTTATAATTGGTATATACACCCATGAGGTTCCTACACAAAAGAATCATGAGTCCTAACAGTAAATAGTAACAGTTATTCACAGTTCGGCAGAATCTATAATAATTAATAATGTTTATAACTTAGGGGATAAAAGACTTCTTAAATCTGTTGCTGTTGGTCCTAGGGAACCTAAATTTGCAGGCTTTTTGAAACAAATGAAAGTCAGAAAACAGAGGAAAGCTACTGTCCTTTAAAATCAAGTTGGCCTTCATAACTCCTTTGTGACACTGCACAGTAAGAGTGGATTCCTGCAAAACAGTCATTTTACTACTGATTTTGGAAATTTTATTTAGACAATTTATGTCGTTAATGGTATAAAAGGAAATGAGACAACTGATTTGATAAAAGACTTACAGTTATGTCTACTGTAAAACTGGGTTTCTTTAGAATGAATAACCATTTTATCCTCTTCTTAGAGATCAGTTCTATGTTGAGATCACAGAAAGGCTGTTATTAATGAACATCCCTAAAAATTTGTATTGCTCCACTAACTATATAGACTGACTTTTTATTATTGATGGAAAATGAGAAGAAGGAAAGCTTCTAAAATCTATAGTTATATCTTTGGTTTCAGATAAATTTAGCTGTTCAAAGGAACAACCACACCATTGAACAAACCCATCAGCAAAAGGTTCATGTCTATCCTCCATCTCTTGTAACAGACTCATAATGGAAGAATCTTCACGACATTTTATGATATGCCTGCCCTGGCATTAACCTCTGCACTCATTTTATACACAAAATAAACAGAAGGGAAGTCAGAAAGTGGCCCTAAGGCAATCCAGTGTGCATTCTGTCATCTGTATGTGAATTTCTTCTAGATACTCTGGTTACTTTACACCTCCCAATGAAAGTCATACTAGATTAACTGCCAACGCTAAGCTGAGTGTGAGTGTGCCCAGTGATGGCCTGATTCGAACCTTGATAGGCCCTGGCTATTGGCAGCTTTGTGAAAGTGGTTACAGAAAATCAAATGGCAGATGGATAAAAAAGTAAAAATAATTTTGGACCAAGCAAAGAAGAGATCAGGACATATCCACTTTAGCCTATTGAAATACTATGATGGATGATATGAAACCTCTCAGGTCTGACACAATGACTCAATAGCTTTGGCGCCCACAATAAAGTCAAAGCCTTCTGTTCTAAGTGTTCAAGCTCATCTTTTCTTGATGTGTGGTTTTCTGAACTCCAGGTTTATCAGCATTTCAACTCTGTGGTTAAGAGTACTGAATTCTGTTTTTGGTAATCCAGTTTGAGTAATTTGCTGTCCTAAATGTTGTAGAAAATGGATGGGTGCAAGGTCTGTTACTGTATCTTCTATTATTTTTAGACTTGGTAATCCATTGGCTTTTCTACAACCTTTTTATCATATTTTCAGAGAGAAACGCTACATTTTTCACTAATAGCACCTTCTGTTGGAAGGCTTTTTGGGCTATGATAAATGCCCTTCAGACACTTTTTCTTTTTTTATTCAATCTGTTTTAAATTTGGCACCATCTGCAACAATTCAGGTTATTAGTAAACAATTTTAATAGTTTAGGTTTCTTTTTGTTTGCATTAGCATCTCATTTCACTATGTGGTTTGAGCACTTGATAGTTGTGGTTCAGGAACGGTTATGTGCAAATGCCTCACTGGTGCTGTCGACATTTGCAGAGCCATGCATGGCCTCTAGAAAAATAGTGTGGCATATATTAACTTTACTAAAAGGTTGTTGAATCATTTCCATCAAGGCTGTCATCCATTTCAAATAAAAAACAGGCAGCTATCAGCTAACAGAAGCCTCACAGCTTGACCCCTTTTGACTTTTTTGCTATCATACCACTTAAAAAGAGTTTGCTGTTCATTTTATTTGTTTAACACGCCTGGAGCATCTGTAGAGTGATCATGGAAGATTTCAGAGATCTTAGAGCTGTGTCGTAAAATTCTGTCTGTTTGAGACATATCTCAGTTTTAGCTTTACTTTGCAGACAATGATCATAACAGATTCAAATGCCAACATGGACAATTTTGTTGATATCCCTCCACGATAAAGAAGAACCCACCATTGCCTAACTTGAAACGGACAAAACTAATTGGCACCCATCATTGTTTATTCCATACTTTTTTTAAAAATCTGACTTTGCTTTAGAGTTTTAATTCAACAGAATATTTCAGATTATAACAAAAATGAAAATAGCATGGGCAAAAATGATTGGGACCCTTAAGCTAATATTTTGTTGCATAACCTTTAGAGTCAATCACTGCAAATAAGCGACTCCTATAGCACCTGTCCACAGGTAGTTTGGCTCACTTTTCCTAAGTAACTCGTTCCAGCTGTGCCAGTTTTGAAGGGTTTCTTCCCCATATTACATGTTTCATTTCTTTCCATTGATGTTTAATAAGATTCAAATCAGGGCTTATAGAGGGCCACTTCAGAATAGTCCAATGTTTTCTTGGCCATTCCTGGGTGCTTTTAGCTGTGTGTTTGGGTCATTATCCGGTTGGAGGATCCATGACCTGCAACTGAGACAGAGATTTCGGACACTGGACAGTATGCTTCCCTCCAGATTGTCTTGATAGTTTTGAGATTTCATTGTTCCCTGCTGATGTGACTTGCCTAATAGGAAATTCACTCAGAAGCATTGTGGCTTGCCAATATGTATTTTATCAAATACCAGTCTGGCTTTTTATGCTTTTCTTTCAACAGTGGAGTCCTTCCACTGAGCCCATTACCACTCAAAAAGTGACAAATGGCGCAATCAGACACTGATAGATCTTAACGTTCAGCTTGTATCTCTTTGGAAGTTGTCTTTGGCTTTTTGTCTACCATTCTTACTATCCATCTGCCCATTCTGGGGTTGATTTTTCTCTTGTGGCCTTATCTACAGAGGATGTCTACAGTTCCATGGACCTTAAACTTCTTAATATTATTTGGAACTGTTGTCACAGGAACATCAAACTGCTTGGAGATGGTCTTACAGTCTTAGCCTTTAACATGCTTGTCTATGATTTTCTTTCTGATCTCTTCAGGCAGCTCTCTCCTTTCCTTTGTCTGGTCCGTGTTGGTCTGGGACACATGATGATACCAAACAGCAAGCTGGCTACTTTTCTCTATTTAAATTAGTTGAATAGCTGATTCCACAATTGGAGACAGGTGTGATACTAGTTAAAGAAAATAGCTAATTAAAAAAAAAACTCAAACCCAGTGATTTATGATTTTTTTTCTGGGGATACCAACAAATGTGTCCAAGCAATTTTATAATATCTTTGTAGAATATTCAATATTTTATGTCTAGTCACACTTGCTCGATGACTTGCAGGTGTACATGGGGCAATTACTTTTCATTTAATCACTTCTCAGGAGGCATACAGCACTTTTTCAGTGAACTGTGAGAGTACCAACAAATTTGTCCATGTCTGTAACTTCTAACAGCTCCCACTTCTGGGAAATTTCAAAAGCCTGGAGTTCTTCACTTCTGAGTCTCCCCTTGTCAGATTTTCAATTGCTGTATTTTAAAATATTTTAAAATTACATACACTTTACAAGTCTGACATTTTACTCTCCCTGAGAATGAGCGTGTTGGTCCCAAAAGCTTGCATCTTCTCTATTTTGAACCTGCTGATATCTTTACTGGCTCACTTCACATTTAATACAATCAGTATATCAGACTCAAGAAAAGAAGCCTGAGATTTATAACATAGTCCTACTATGTGTCAGTAGCCAGCAGACCTTACCTCTCAGACCTTCACTGGCTATGGATCAAGATTTTATACAATCAACTGGAGATATCTGGAGAACCTGATAGATCACACTCTTTTAAGAATGACTATCAAAAATCAGGAGCGGGCACCTTTCATCGTTAGTTTCTGTTGAAATCTTCAGGGTCTAAAGGTTTACATTTGGCAAAATAATCCTTTTATCTTTTGGATAATGATCATGTCAGCCTCTAGTTGCCTCTAAGTTCATTTCAGTAAATTCTGAGTAGCTTAATACTTAACAGATTAGTAGAATGATCCTATCAGTAGCTGGTTGGGGGTAGCATGGTGAAACAGTGATGAATATTTCTGTCTCTGAGCTTCAGAGACCTGAAATCAATTTTTGGGCCAATGACTGTCAATGTGCTCTGGCTTTCTCCTTCATCTCAAAGACATATGTGTTATACTGATTAGTTACTTTGAATGAGACCTGTGATGGACTGGTGTCCAATCTAGGATTGGTTTCTGTCTTCCTCCCAAAGCTTCCTGTGTAGGTTCTGGATTAGCACAGTAGTGGAATATGCAAGATCAATAAAATGAAACGATGGGTGTGTCAGTAGCCTGCAGTATTAAACTAGAAATATGCACCTATCAGGCCTTTACTGGCTGTGGCTTTACTTTATTGAGTAAACCTCACAATGAGGAGAGCTTGACTGTTTTGCCCGATGAGATGTCATTTGCCTTCATCTTTGCCTCAATGGAAACATCTTTATATAGTTGACTGAACAACAGCTTCACTGCTAAATTTCTAAACCCAATAACTTATTACTTGTATAGTTCTGAAAAATTGTGTCACCACCTTAAATCATCAGCTTCTACAAAGGTTGAATTTTTAACCTGTTCTTTATAGACAGCATCAACACCTTAGAGCTGCAGTGCTACCCAACAGGAACATTTTGTGTATGGAAAGTACAGTTACCAGATCCCGTAGGAAATTATGTTCCAGACAGACTTTTGAGATGGATGCTTTTTGCTGTGGTAAACGTTTCCGTTTCTCACAGACATATGAAATCAAAAACTTATTTTCAAAGAAAGGAAAAAAGGTTAAAAGTTTGATTGTCAGCAAATACCATTACTTCTATAATAAAATAAATATGTACATCATAGAATCATTAGATGACTTTAAAGCTTTATGAGACATAACTGAATATGAAAAATTGGCTTTGAAATATAATTTATCTTTAGATCATTGCATTAAAACAAAGCAGATAATTAATACTTGGTGGGAATTCTTACTGTTGTCAAATCCAGGGAGGAAATCAGCGCTGAATAGCAGATCTAACAGAGTAGAGATAATAATAATGCTGGAAACTTGTTTTTATAAACTGTGTCAAAGTGTTTTAAAACATATGCCAAACTGAAAAATCCTGTGTTAAGTGAGCTGCCACTTTTCAAAGTTTGCTGAGGCAGCTCATTGAGCAATTGCTCTCAGAAAATGCATCCAAAACTTGAACTTCAAAGTGACTGTGCCGTGAAGTCTCTCTGTCCGTTTTAAAAAAAATAAACCTTTGCTTTTTTATCAAATATATTTCAGACTTTCAATGAAAAGCTGATGTGTGCTTATGTTCAGAGGTATGTTGTAAAAAAAAGAATGAGTAGAAAAAAAAACATCTGTAGCTCAGGAGATTTTTAATTTGTCAGATGTCAATGAAGGCATAAAAAATTGGAGAGTACTGCTTGTGTTGTGAGTTAAAATGTAGGAATAAAGCAAGCATGCTGTTTCTGTTAGGTGGGTATCAGGAAATAGCTGCTATTATTGTGTTATGTAGAAACCCTTCCTGACATATTTCTGGCCTTGCTGCCTTGTGTAAGGCTGGCAGGTTTCATAATCATAGTTAGATCCATCCATCCATCCATCCATCCATCCATGACTGAACAATATTTTTCCAGTCCAGAACTGTGTGGAATTAATTTGGATTTTTTTTTGCATTTCAATAAAAAATAATCTTCTCCCATAAATTATTATACATTATTTTCAAAGTTACTTAATCTAATTCAGGATAACATAGGAACTAACCTTCGATGGATTCCCATAAGTTATGCTTGTTTTTAAAAATTGAAATTCCTACCTTCATTACTAAAAAAGTAGATAAATAGGGGTAACAGAAAAGCAAAAACAAAAAAAAACAATAACAACTGTGAACACAAAGCACTCCTTCAGAATCCCATGTACCCTCCTCTTGACCACCCTTGTGTGCAGAGCTAAAACGTCTCTGAAACTACAATTGTAGAATATTATCCCATTCCTGTAAAAGCACCTAATGAAGTCTGTGCTCCCCTTTAAATAAATACTGGTTGGATAAGAAATCCCTGATATCAAATTTTTGATGGAACAAAAGCAGACCTTCTGTTAAGATTTGCACCCTAATTTGTGATAGATTGGTGGGCGGAGTCTGCTTCCCAGAATTTTTAATTGTACTATTGGGGTTTTGTCCTTTAATCTCCTGCATGTTGATTTTATGGCACAGCACTGAAACAATTCTAAGTTATTGTCCAAAGTGGCATCATTTTCATCCCTACTTTTTGCATATATGTTTGCATCATCTACACCCCCCTCCCGCCCCCAACCATGGAAGTGCCAAGTCATAACAATCTTGGTGGAATTTTTAACAATGGCATGCATTCTGATCCCTAAATTCTGAGTTTGCAATTCCATCCTGTCTTTTTTTTCCTTTACTTACAATTAAGGTCCCTTTATAAATCTTGTAAAGTTTTCCTATCTTCAGACTCTGCCCCCAAACATCCACTTTATTTATTTATTTTTTTTATAATTCTATTGAAATCACATAACATTCCATACAAATAGATCAATTTTACAAGAATAGGATTGAAAACAAATCAACCCCCACCCCTGAGAAAAAGTGCAGGGGCAGCAGAATAAAACTTAAACCTAGTAAAAATAAGTAAATAGACAAATTAATAAGTGAATATAGATAAATGGAAAAGAAAAAGAAAAAAAAGAGAATAGGGAGAAAATCTGCTTCCTCAGTGCTTTAAAAGCTTATTCTAAAATGTTATTGAGTAAATCCTGCCAGGTTTTGAAAAATTTCTGCACAGATCCTCTAAGTGAGAATTTTATTTTTTTTAATTTCAAATAATATATAATATCAGTTACCCTGTGACTTAAAAGGGGAGAGTTAGGATTCTTCCAGTTGACCAAGATAAGTCTACGTGCCAATAGTGTAGTAAAGGCAATCACAGTTTGTTTGTCCTTCTCCACTTTAAGCCCATCTGGAAGTACAATTTCAAGCGAGACAGATGTGCTCGATATATAATTTTGAGTTGAATAATTGTATGCTTTGCACATATGGAGCTCGAGTGAATTCTGTGCATTGCTTCCACTCCTTTTCTGATATGTTGAGTGAGAGATCCTTTTCCCACTGTCCTCTTGGATCTTTGAAAGGGAGGGACTGTAAAATGGTTTTATATACTGCAGAGATGCTGTCTGAGTCCTCGAGACTGAGCAATATATTTTCCAGCATAGAGGGAGGTGGGAGGTGAGGAAAATTGGGCAGGTTCTGTCTAACAAAGTTTCTAATTTGAAGATAGTGATAGAAATGTGTTGCTGGAAAGTTAAATTTAGAATGTAATTGTTCGTAGGATGCAAAGACGTTGTCTATGTACAGATCTCTAAGTGATTTAATCACAAATTTTTTCCAGACATTAAAAACTGCATATGTTTGCGAGGTTTTAAAAAGATGGTTCTCATGCAGAGGTGCCACAGATAAAGGATTCTCTATCTTAAAATGCTTCCTACATTGGTTTCATATTCTGAGTGAGTGAAGAACAATTGGGTTATTAGTATATTGACGATAATTTGCATTTATTGGGGCACAAAGCAAGGAATATAAAGAGGAGCCGCAGGATTTTATTTCTATTGTGGACCAAGCCTGTATATGTTCATCTATTTGTGTCCATTCCAGGTTTTTATAGTTTGTATGTTTGCTGCCCAGTAATAAAACTGAAAGTTAGGTAGAGCCATGCCACCTTCTGTCTTAGGTCTTTGTAGAGTCGCTCTTTGGATACGTGGATGTTTTGAATTCCAAATAAATGTGGTTATGGTTGAATCTAATTTCTTAAAGAACGATTTATTGATGTATATTGGAATATTTTGAAATAAAAAGAGAAGCTTAGGGAGGATATTCATCTTAACAATTTTAATTCTTCCAGCTAAAGTGAGATGAAAGGTTGACCATCTATACAAGTCTTGCTTGATTTTTTCCATACAGACAATGAAACATCCACTTTATAATATCAATAACACTGCATCCCCTACCTCAGGACCAGTGACATCTCAATGTGCTAGTATATGCAAGACTTCTTAATGCCTTTAATCGATTTCCCCTGTTTGGTAAAGGGACATTCCCTCAACAACCCTGCTTTCCTGGAAATCTGTTCTCACCAGTATTTTATTTCATCTAAGAACTCTAATCTCCTAAACATGCATTTCAAGATTGCCCACTGCACTTATTTTACTTTACGAAAGAGTTTTGTCACAGGTCTGTCCATTAATCTCTCTGGTCCCTTTTGCAATGCGATTGAGATGAGATTTTTCTCTTGACTTCATTTCATAGTAAAGTCTCTTTCCTTTTCTTTTCTTTTCTTTTACTGGACTTCTCCTTTCTCTCTGCCAGTCCTCTGTCCAATGGAGTCTGTTTTGCCTAACCACAATTGCTGAAATCCCTATCCCTCTTACATCTTGGAAAGTTTTGTTTTTCAACTTAACTCACCTAGAACTCTTGGTGGTATTCGATGGGTCACTTGGTTGAAATATTACAGATCTGTATGCTCTGGTGCAACTTCTGTGGGGCTGGATGCCCTGTGATAGCTGTCACTCACTCCTCCTTTCTGCCTAAATTTTATCTCAGTGGGGCCTGATGGCAAATATTGTGTGTGTGATGAGATACTGGAAGGTGTTATTTTTACTATTAGTTGTTATCATTGTCAAGCCAAGTCAAGTCAAGTTGGGGAGCATGCACTGGTACAGTGCGTTGCCGCACCCACTACACGATGAAGCAACTCAGGATCCTGGTTTGCAACCCCCTAGGCAGACACGCGGTCCAGTCCCACCCTGCGGAAATGACCCTCTATCTGCCGCAGCCAGGTGTTACGTGGGTGACCCCTTGGCCTGGCCCAGCCACTTGTATCCCCAACAATGAGGATCTGACGAGCCGGATCACCCTAAGGGAAACTCACCACATGGCCATAGTGCTGTAACTGATACTCCCTCACAATGCAGGTAATGTGCTTCATTCGGGACTCCATAAGCAACCGGTTCATTCGACACAAAGTCAAACCAACGGTACCCAAGGATTTTCCGGAGAGGCACAGTACCAAAGGAGTCCAGTCTTCATTTCAGGTCACTGTGTCCATGTCTCGTAACCATATAGCAAGACAGGAAACACCAGGACTCTAAAGACTTGGACCTTCGTCCTTTTGCATAGATATCGGGAGCGCCACACACCCCTTTCCAGCGTCTCATGACCCCCCATGCTATCCCAATCCATCTACTGACTTCATAGGAAGAGTCCCCAGAGACATGAATGTCACTGCCAGGTTAGTAAACCTCTCAAAAAGGTCAAAACTCTCTCTGCAAACAGACACACTGCTGATGGCTGTGCCCAAGAGGTCATTAAAGGCCTGAATCTTGGTTTTTATCCAGGACACTCGCAAGCAAAGACACTCAGACTCCTCACTCAATCACTCGAGCACCCCAATCAGAGCCTACATTTATTTCGAGAAGATCACAGCATTGTCAGCAAAGTCAGGATCTGTGAATCTTTCTTCACCAACAGATGCCCCACAGCCACTGGACCCCACGACCTTGCCCAACACCAAGTCTATACAAGCATTGAACAGAGTAGGAACAAGAACACACTGCTGACAAACCCCAGAATCAATTGGGAAAAACACAGAGGTCCTGCATCCACTCTGCATAGCACTCACAGTACCAATGTACAGGCCAGCCATGATATCCAGCAACCTTGAGGGGATCCCGCAAAACCTCAGGATGTCCCACAGGGCAGCTCGATCAACTGAGTCAAACGCTTTGCGAAAATCAACAAAGGCTGCAAAGAAACTCTGCTGATATTCACGTTTGCATTCCATGAGAGCCCTCAGTGCCAGGATGCGGTCGATGGTATACTTCTTAGGCGTAAAACCAGACTGTTCCAGTTGCTGGTAGGTGATCGTGGATCCTATTGAGGATGACCTTAGCAAGGACCTTACCTAGCACCGAGAGCAGTGTTATCCCCCTGTAGTTTCTGCAATCCAGGTGATCACCCTTCCCTTTCCAGACAGGGACGACAAGTCCCATTTTGCAGTAGGTTGGGATGATACCAGTCTCCCAAATGGAAGCAAAGATTGCTTGCAATGTCAGGAGGACAGTCTTACCACCAGCCTGGAGAAGTTCACCCCGGATACCACAGATCCCTGCAGCCTTTCCTCCCCCATGCTGGTTCACCACCTGTGCAATCTCAGTGAGATTGAGTGGTTCACGGCTAACTGGAGGATCAACCTCAAGAGCCATGGACCCAGCGATATCCAACATTCTATCCGGAGGATCAGCTTTGAACAATTGCTCAAAGTAGCCAGCCCAGCAGGTCACAACTGCAGTGTCATCCATAAGGACTGTTCCATCAGCTGCCCTGACTGCGACTCTCCAAGGAACAGATTCAGATGTGCGTAATGCTTTGATTCCTCTGTAAGTAGGATGTGGGTTGCTAGATCACAGATGGTGTGTCACTTGCTCACAGATTCCTCTAACAAACGCCTCTTTATCTGCCCTCAGAGCCCTCACAGCTGTCCTTCTCAGTTCCCGGTACAGACCAGAGTTGCCATTGAGCCATGCGCTGCAGCTCCTCTCGATGATATCCAGGGTGCTCTGCAAGATGAAACACCGCCTTCTGGGAACACCGGTAACACCAACACAACCCTCAGCAACCTTCAGGGTCTTGTCATGGAAGGTCTCCCACATCACATTAGGATCGGCAGTCATACCCAAATCTGAAAGTTCCTCACACAAACTGTGGGCAAACTCATTAGAAACAGCCTGGTCTTGGAGTCTGGCTAAGTCCAGGCTCATTTTCCTAGTAGGTGGTAACCTACTGGACCTAAGCTGGATCCTAAGAGTAGCAACAACAAGTCTGTGGTCAGAATTCACAAACTGAGCACTTCTGTATACCCTGCAGTTTTACAACAGCCTTCAGTGTCTGCCCACGAGTATGTGATCGATCTTCTTCACCGCACCATCAGTATTGGAGTACCAAGTCCAATTAAGAGGTTCAGGGTGCTGAAACCAGGATCCAGCAATTTGCAGCCCCTAACCTTTTGCAAAGT
This sequence comes from Polypterus senegalus, assembly GCF_016835505.1. Lineage (NCBI taxonomy): Eukaryota > Metazoa > Chordata > Cladistia > Polypteriformes > Polypteridae > Polypterus > Polypterus senegalus. Next base: position 58,990,245 of record NC_053170.1, read on the forward strand.
GAAGGAACATAGAGCCACTTTCACCACGGTCACCAGACCCATGGGGACCAAGACAATCCTCATATCCAGCCCTGTCAGTGCCAGTGGTTGCATTGAAGTCACCCATGACCAGAGGAGTGTCACCTCGTGGGCACCCATCAACCACAGAGCGATACTGCGAATAAAATGTCTCCCTCGCCGAAATATCACTCACCACAGTCGGAGCATACACTGAGACAACAGACAAGGCACACAGGAAGTGCTGTAATCTGAGTCCCATAATACACTTGTTGAAAGGAGTGACATCAGACACCATAGGAAGAAGCCAATCCGCTACAGCAACAGCTACTCCCTGAGTATGACAGCCATCAGACTGACCAGACCAATAAAAGGTGTATCCGCTTACAGAGATCTGGCCAGTTCCCGGTCTGCGCACCTCAGAGGGTGCCGCCACTGAAATGCTGAGTTTATTCAGCTCCTCCGACAGCAGAGGAAGATGATCATCTTGCCGGAGAGATAAGATGGTCCATGCACCCATTCGTATGTGACGCCTCAAATTGGGACAACGCTTCAGCACCACACCAGTTCCGATCACCAACAGACCTGACCCTATTGGCTCTCCAACGATTTAAGACTCTTCCGGGGATGGGGCTCATCACCTATGATTTTTTTATTTTGCAAAAAATCTGCGTGACCCTGTAGTTAAGATATACAGTAGCAGGTTAGATAATGGATGGATGGAAGAAATCTGCTGATTTTTTTTTTGCTCATTACTGCTATTAAAATGCCAATAAACACAAAACCACAAAAAAATACCTTTAGCTATAGCTTTCTCATTCCAGAAAATGTTGACTTTCTTTTTCTATCAGTGTCTATTTAAGAATGGATGAAATTGTAAATCAATATGCTTAACGTAACTGAAAGAAAAGTGTCTGAAGTTATGCAAAATACAGTACTTATTATCAAAATTAGACTCACCCTTAAAGGTTTACCATACACCATAAGGTACCATACAACTTTAGCACCATGGAAATGCTATGAAGCTCCTTGTCCACTTAAGCATTTTGGGAGAAAAAATAACATATTCTTGAGATAAAACTACATATACAGTTTTCAGTGCATTGCCTCATTTGACTGTGGATTGAACCAGTAAATCTGTTTCCTAAGAACGCTATGGGCTATACAATATGAGGCATGCAATTTAACTATTGGACTCGGATTTTTCTTGAGCAATATTTTCAAAATTGTTTTCAATCTGTGGTGGATGCAGCAACGTGCTATAATCAGTGCATGCTGCCAACCTTCTCCTCCTCCTCCTTACTCACAAGATGCTTTCTAGTTCCCTCTAAAGGGCTTGTAAACAGTGGCCCCTGGTACCAATTTTCGGCTTCTTGCCCAATCTATTTTACTTTATCCATTATTAATCTCCACAACTCTATAGGCACCAGTTTCAAACTACTTTTCTCGCACAGAGACAGCTGGGAATTTGTAAGTTAAATAGTTTCACCTGGCTTCGGCATGTCAACCATCTAGTATCTCTTGGTACAAAACCCCTAAACTATTGCCGTGGCCAAAATAATTTCTTTCATCAAGAAAGAGAGCTGCCTGTAGCCTTGCAGATGCCTTAGATACCCCCAGCTGTTACAATTGTGGGTGGATCACAGTTACCACTGGCAAACTTTAAGCAGAATGAAATGTATTTGACTCAGCTTTGCGGTCTTAATAATGGCAGTCCAGTACCACTTTTCCTGTACACAGTGGGTCTGATTGTCTGGATTGTTTTTTTTTATTTCTGTTTAATCCCAAGCCAAATTATAGTTCTGAAAGTCTCATGCTGTTCCACATGCTTCCAACTGAGGATCTCAAGAGCTGTATCGAGATATGAGATCCCTTCACAGGTTTCCAGGTTTGAGCAGGACCTTATACAACAAACATAAAGCAGACAATATGATAGAACTTCTCTGAATCTATTAAAAGGGCAATTTGTAAGAAACATGTATTTGTACCAGAAGTCAGCTTACTGTTTCACTGTGGTCCAGGCAATTGCATGCCTCTGGCAAGCCAATGTGGTTACATTAAAGAAACACAGACTCTTATGAAAATACAACCTAATCCATTATCCTCCTCAGGAAACTAAACTGACTGTGAGTTCAGCTTTACTGCTGAAGAAGCACCCAAAATAGGCCCCAGAATCTGAGAGATCAAAAAAACATTGCAAATCTTTTTAAGAAAAGCAGGCTATGCTACTGAAGGAAGGGACAGAAAATTTACAGGAAACACCCACTAGCATCACCGGCCATGACAAAAGAGGCTGTATGGTGAGCAAACAGAGTGCTTGGTTGTGAAATTTAGTAGATGGCCCGTGTCTTTTGGATACAGGCCGTGAAGTAATCATTTTTCAAAGCACTTCAATTTGATGCATCTGACTCCATACTGTATCTACTGAAGTCTACTGTATTGTTGCACCAGCAAATGGTGCAAGTCAGGATAACCTCTTCACATTCAAATACGTATACCCATCCTTTGTCACACTGAAAATAGCATAATAAAAATAAATCCATATATATATATATATATATGCACAGCATATTATATACATGTAGGCTGTGTCTATGAATGCAAATTTCCTGGTCCTCCAAACACCCAATAATATGGCTCCAGCTCAATAACTATATGTATAATATTCAAAGCTGCCTCACTCACTCACTCACTCACTCAATTCACTCACTCGCCAATAAAAACCCTATTTCCCATTTAGATAAAAAGCTGAAATGACTGGATTTTACATCTAGGGCAAAAAGGTATCCACTATGAAAGCACATTTTGAAAATATCAAAATTTAAAAGTAAAACAACCCCAATGATAAAAAGAACTAAGTATCCCAAAATCTTAAAAATGCTTTGACTTATTTGATATGAATTTGGTGACATTATACAAGAAGATAATAAGCTGACCTGTGTTTTTTTATTTGCTGATGTCTGCTGATAAGAATACTGCAGAAAGTAGGGTATGGTAACATACTGCAAACTTTATCAGATGGGCTCTGAGAAGGATTTGCATAGAGAAAAGGTGCTTGTTGCTTTATTAAAAAAAAGGCCACCAGCAGTATCAAAGTAGAAAGACAAAAGAGCGATGAAGCTCAAGTGAAATGTGTTTAGCAAGGATGCTACAAAGCTCGACACCAGGTGCCAAGCACTGTGGTTGTGAGTGCTGGTGTGACTTCACCAGAAGATAAAGGGAGGGAGAAAGAGTAGCAGAGAAGAAGAGACATCCTAGGGTCACGCAATACTCCCTATTCTTTTTATTGGCTTCTTCTTACTCCCTGCTATGTGGTGTAAAATATTCAAATTCAACTGAGGAGTTCAAGGATAGGCAATGTTCTCCTTGAATTGTAAAGCATGTGTATATACAAATACAATGAAGAACATTGCATGCAATATTGTAGAGAACTGAAGTGTTCACTTCAGTGTCAGAGCGGGATGAGCCTATATGCACCAGTTCACAATCCGGAAATAGGGAAGGTCCAGTTCAAATCCTGCGGTATGACATGAGCCAGGAGCAGATGGCATGCCTTTGACAGTTCAAACACTTGCCCAGCTCAGTGAACGGGTTCCCCATAGCCAGCACTCAGAGAAGGTGGACATTGTACATAGTTCATGACATTATTTCTATTCACATGTTCTTTTCTGTACAGTACTTAAAATGCTCGGTTCATTGCATATACCATGTAAATGGGAAATCTGTAAACATCAATGCTGTATGTACTTGTACAGCTCAGTGAACGGGTGCCCCACAACTATAGAGGTCCCTCCTCCGGTTAAATAACCAAAATTCAGTGTTTGAGCTTTATTGTTTGACTGTGACATTCAGGATAAAGCCTTTAAAATAAAATAATAAGAATTAATAATACTATAGTACTGTAGTGAGCTACAGCGCTCTAGTGAACTAATATAATAGTGAACTCCTGGTAAAAAACAACAAATATTGTATAGAGAAAAGTGCTCAGTTAGATATATACTATTTTCCTATACATCTAATTAACTAACAGAACCGTAACCGGAGATCACTGTCTTAGGGAATTTTCCAGATGAAGCCGGGTAACACAGCTGGTGCAATATATACATTTTTAGCATTTTACACATTTTTATATAGCATGCACATGTGGTTAAAAGGTTTAGTTGTTTGATAAAGCAGTAGAATAATCTGCTTTGACAATAATGTGACTGCTGGTGCCAGATGTTGTGGGCACAGGATCTCAGAAACAGCTGCCACACTGGGATTTGTTCTGCACTAAACACTTTAGAGTTCAAAGTGTAAGTTTCGTGAACTAAAGCATATTATTAATGAAATAGGTCAGAACAGTGTCCAGGCTCATTCAAGCCAAAACAAAAGGCCATTATTTTATATATTCGTTTTTTACAACAATGATGCATGGGAGGATGCAGATCTCATCAGACCTTGAAGTCATTGTGTTACAACAGCAGAAAATGACTCCACATTTCACTCCTTTCAGCTACAGGGGGCAAATGATCACCAAAACTTTACACATAAAGGCAGGAAAACGTTTATTGGTGCGACTGATGTTGATTTCCACTTCCATCTGCAAATAATATGGCCAAAATGGGAAAGAGAATGGTGAAAAAGGCCCAAACAAGCTACAAGTTGGAGTTCTGTTGAATATACAGTATATACTTTTAACAAATGTATGATTTAGCCTTTTACCTTGTTGTAATACACATATCCAGTCACTAAAGCTTTTACATATGCAGGAAGAGTAAAAACCTCAAAAAAATTTACTAAATAAAAACAAAATGCAGCATCTAAGTAACCACAAAACATACTCAGGCCAATCTTAATTTTGTTACAGAAAGTTTACAAAATAAAGAGTGTCTATCCTTTCTTCCAGTACCATTCTAGATATAATATTAAAAGAAAAATAAAGTGCACTGTAATTAAATGCAGCAGCTTCAATTATAGTTTCATTTTATCTGAGGTAAATTGTAAATTTAATATCACAATATATCTTGCACTACATAGCAGTATCTGTTACCACTTATAAAACAAAAATTGTACTTCTTATGCTGGTGAGCTCTTTCCAATGGTAGAACGTACCACACTATATCTTCTATTGGAAAATGATAATCTAAAAAGAAACTCACAGTAAAGCTGTTCAAGGTTCTTTTTCGGTACAAGAGACCAATGCATGCATAAAGTCAGGGTCTACTATGAAACTAATGAAGCATAAGCTTCAGGACCCCTAATCCCATAGGGGTGCCAGAAGTAACTTTAGTCCATGTTACTTCAACGTTTTGGGTGTCTACTGTATAAGAAGGGTTTTTAAAAAATAATAATTTAGCCTTACTAGGGGGCTTGCCCGCTGCTCGCTTCGCTCGCCAATCCCCCTGGCCAACACTTCGCGTCTCTGGCACTTGTGTTGTGAAGAGCGGGGCTGAACGCACCCCAAGAAGACACGGTCGCTCTTCCGAAACCCCCTCTTAAAAGGTCATACAATGGGAAACAAATACAGGTTTTTTTTTTTTACCTCCTCTTTGCTCGATCAGCTGCTGCTGCCATGCCACGTGATCTGCATCTCTCATGTGGTTCTGCAAACATTTAAAAGCCTGTACAGCAGCTGTCTTTGTCATCTACTCTTTGTCTTTTATTTCTGGCCCCGGGCATGGTTAAATCTTTTGGCACAAATTCTCACCTCGTGGGACATGAGTTCTTGATATTTTTTAGTTTATAATTTAAAAACGGAATAAGAATCTGAAAATATCACATTAAAGTTCAATAAATTCTGAAAAGAATGATACTAAACATATATGTAGGTTTTAAAATAAGCCTGATTTAAAACGTGACAAAAACGTCACATAAAATCGTTGCACTTTTAGACTTAGGATTTTATATATAGAGAGTAGATTCAATACAAAATAATAGTTAAAATAAAAATTAAAAGGCTATTAAAGTAACACGTAGACTAGCCATAAGCGAAAAAAAAAACATTTAAACTAAGGATGTTTCATTCTAACTACGTTGTAAATATATGGGGGTGAAGGGGCCCCCATAACAGTTCAAGCTTTAGGGCCCAAAAATATTGGTCCGCCACTGCAAGGCTCAAGAGGGTGTGCAGTTCAACGTTATATAGATAACTAGTACATGCAGTGATAATTATACCCATGTCAGATGCTGAAGTAATTCTCATCGATCTATCAGGATTTTGGATGGGAGTATAGAAAAGAAAGCAGAGGTTCCCCAGAGACCCTATAGGATGTGTGTCTTACATGAACACAAGCCTAAACGTGTGAGCTGTATGTTTTCCTATCTGAACCTCAGCCATGTTTATAACAAACTTTTAACAACAATTCTTAAAAATTATAAAAAATTCTTAACAAATAGCCTGGCAACATCACAGTCATTAAAGCAATAAGGGAAGCTGTGATGCAAACAGAAGTGGATGAAGGTCTATGCGTAAGTGCTAAAAATAAAAAAAAGCAACTAATTATAAATAAGTTTAAGTGTTAACAAAATTGCCTCTGAAACTCATTTGCAACAAGTCTCCCTGTGGCATCAGCCCTGTGTTAATCCACAAACTTGCTTACATTCACTGTAGGATGCGTGCGGATGTGAATGTGTGTGTGTGTGTGTGTGTGTGTCTGCCCTGCGATGGACTGGCACCCTGTCTAGAGTTTGTTCCTTGCCTTGCACCTTATGCTTGCTGAGATAAACTCCAACGGACCACCTGCAACCCTGTTCAGGACTAAGTGGGTTAGAAAATGGCTGAGTGAAAGTGACTGGTTAAAGCCCAGTAAAAGCAGTTATACAAACAGGCAAAGAAGCTCTGAATCTAGGGTTAGGCATAATAAGGACAACCATTAGTGGTATTGCAAGGAACTATTTATTTCTATTGTCAATGTGTGGAGGTACAGTATCATCCAGATACAGTGTCTATACCTTTACAGCAGAGGGCACTATTCCACATCTTCCTGATTTCCCCAATGAATGTAATGTTCCATAAAACATCATGGAAATTGTGCTGGACTCTCATAATTACTATGTGTAAGGATCTGTTTTTTTCAATTAATATCTTTAATATTTTGTACACACATATTTTGATGTCATTTTATGCATTGTGTAGAAAGTCAGCATTATGTGTGTGACATTATAGTGGGCATTTTAAAAGTATAGTGGTTCCTAAAAGATAATTATTGAACGTATGTGAAAACCAAATGAAAGGAAGTAAAAAATGTGCTTTTAATTCCTTTTTTATTATTATTTTTTTAACTATAATCTCTGACCTTTGTTATGTTTTGGAAACATCTGTGTTAATATGTTTGTTGCAAGCTTGTTTTGTTGCCATCTGCAAAATAATTAATTTGTAGAAATGTGGAGAAACACATTTGAACCGAATGTGAAAGCTTGAGATTTTTGACATGCTGTGACATGGCCTCTCGGGCTATGAGAGGTGAATGTGCAAAAGAGATGACAGAGTGTGTTACCATACTGTAAATATAGAAATTGGAAAAGCACCTTTTTCTGCTGTAGAAAACCACAGTAAGCACTGTGCACCACAGATCAATACCCAAGAGTGGGTCAATTTTCCAAAGCACAGTAAAAAAAAGATTAAACCTTCTAAATGAAATCATCATTATTAAGTGAAAAAAATGTATCAGTTACTGTAGAGATTTTATTTTCCCAGCGGGTTGTGATAAATTTTCCTGTGCTTAATCCCTCAATTACATTTAAATTTTAAATTTATGGGGTGGGGTGGGACTCTTTCGTCAGATTGGATATCCCAGAAACCAAAATTTGTCAAGTACACATATACTGTAACTCTTATTTGTAAGATAACATGAAGGGAATCTTCAGATGAAGCCAAAAGCCTCTGAGAACAATGCAAACTGATAAGGTAGAGCTGATAATTGACTATAGTAGGGACCCAAGCTTATGTGATAAGTAATAAAATAGCACGTATATTCATAAACATATGAGGCTTACGTAAGAATTGTGGAGGGGTATATTCTGCCGGGAGAGGTTCTACAAGCTTATCAGACAAACTTCCCCATTGCATATCAGGCTTTTATTCTGCAAGTTGTAGAGTTTATGCATTGTAAAAGCAACCTCAGGACAAAGTTAGATTTTTAGGGCACCCTGCGGCCAAACCTGTATAATGTTAAGCAAAAATGTAAAAGACAAGGCGCATATAACGCAAACTGAGTCATCCTGATTTCTTAGATAGATTGGTTAGGATAGCAGTGGGTCCAGGCAGTCAAACTCAGGTGGTGACGTCAGATAGGCTGGTGTCAATCATGCTTTCTGCAGATGGAGATAAGAAAGGTCTTTGTACACAGTGCCATCCCCTGTCTTGACAGAGACTTGCCATCACCCTGGCCTTCAAGATGCTTTCTATGCGCATGCATCTGACAACAAACATGCACACTGTACATTCTCAAATCTGTTAAACCCAATTAAACATTTCAGAAGTCCACAATCCATCCAGCCAGCACTGTGTTCAAGGATGTAAACATGAACATAACACGAGTTCATCTCAGGATACATATATGGGCACACCCACACTTACTCACACCAGGCCAATATAGACTTTCAATCTGCTTACCAAAGATGTCTATGGAACTGTTGAAGAAACATCAGAGTTCTCAAAGTAAACCAATGCAGACATAAGGAAAGCTTGCAAACTTATCATAAAACAACTTGATGCATGATAGGAACCCAGGAAAATGAATTCATACCAACCACAGCACCACCATTCCGTTTCTGCCTTACTGAGGCAATTTAATTTTTGGGTGTGTGGATATTCTACTTTAATATATCCTTCTTAAAGGCAACCAGCAACCCTGGGTGAACCTGGGAAACGGCAGTTAAACCAGCAGAGAGAGACTGAAAGAGAGAGGTAAGAGTTTATTTAAGCAGAAGTGCATCACTGATTAAAATATTTTCTAGACATTTTTTCTTTTTTTTGGGTGGTATAATAATATATTGTTACAGAGGTAACAGAGTGAATTGTTTTGTGCATGTGGATTGCCTGACTTCTTGCTGTAGCGGAGAATAACTATAGTCAGGCTGAATTGTCTGCAGATCTTCAACCAGTAGAGAATTAAACATGTTACACAATGTACACATGGCAGAACATTCAGCAACTGAGTTAACTGATATGAGAGCTGGAGCATTTCACATTAATTTACTTCATCCAAAAGTCAGTTACCACATTTTTGTTTTCTAAATATTTTGTAACAAAGAGTCATATTCAAAAGTAATAGAATACAATTACTTGTGTTAGTGGAGCAATACTCTTGTGATGGCTCACAAGCTTTCATACATGGCAGATTGCAATCCAAGTAATATGAAAATGACCTTGGTTTATGTGTGTTAGTGGTGAAGGATCTGTAACTAATTGTTCAGTTTTCTTAAACCGAACATTTCTTATAATGTACCCAATAGAGTAGTATCCAATAATTAACAAATAAAAAATATCTATTAATAAAAAAAATAAACAACACTAGCATAAAATCATCAGTATCATTATTACTCTATGAAATGAGAAAAGGAAGCTGGAATAAGTTTACCATATACTGTATCTAGTAATATTAGTTAAAACACAGAAATTCTTTATAATTACATACATAAGTAAGAACTTGGAAAGGAAGTAATTGAAAGATCAATGGCTGAGTGCCAGAGATTAGGGGCTGGAGCCACTTAAACCTGCCAACTCCCTGTTCATTTCTAAAACTATTCAATATTTATATCATTCAGGTAGCTGCACCTTTCTCATGTTATTAATTAGTTCAAACCCCATTTAGCATATTTTTAGAAAATGTCTGTTATTTATAATAATAATCTACAGATGATATTGTTCAGTCATTTCAGTCTTACATATCCTGAGAAATTACTTTTTTGCACTGGATTAGTTAACTTATCTAAAACAGCAGGAGAGGGCGCTGCAGTACGAGCTATTTGTGTAAGTGCTCTGCCCAGCGTTTGACTCGCTTGCACTGGGTATCCGAGCGGCTGCCAGATGAGTAAAAGAAGAAAATATACAAAATATACAAGATCATCATTTTACGATGAACGAGTTCACAAATTGCCAATGCTTTTCAATGGGAAATTTTTAAACTTTAAATCTTCATACAATCTGTTTGAAATATCTGAACAAAAACTGAACTGTCGTGATAAATTTCTTGGAAGAATAAGTGTGCCGACAAATCACAACAAAATTGGTCCACAAGGGGTTGAGTTGTTTCATGTGCATTAACAGACAGGCAGACACAGGGTTTCTCAAATGGTGCTTGAGGCATTATATGCGAACGCACGTAAGAATGGTGTATAGAGTATACTAATGGCATCACAGACATGATGTTACCACCCTTAAAAGAATGAATGCACTGTTTCTATTTAGTTTGTCACTTAAAGGTTTTAAATTATTGATTATTTAAAGCATTGACAAAATATGAAATATTCCCTGTCATGAGTTAACTCTCTACTTAGGAACGCACCTCTTCCCCACACTGCTCAACTGGGCTAAAAGAGACTTTTATGTTGTCAATCTATTATCCCAACCATTTTCTGTGCTTACTGTGTCTACAGTAGTTTCAGCTCATTGAGACAGAACCTTCTTGGCAGCTTCGGTTAAAAGCAAAGAAAGAGCCAAGAATTGAGCGACAGTAAATCATGGGGTACACTGACATACAGTGAGTACGGAAAGTATTCAGACCCCCTTCAATTTTTCACTCTTTGTTATATTGCAGCCATTTGCTAAAATCATTTAAATTAATTTTTTTTTCCTCTTTAATGTACACACAGCACACCATATTGACAGACAAAAAAAGAATTTTTGGAAATTGTTGCAGATTTATTAAAAAAGAAAAACTAAAATATCACATGGTCAAAAGTATTCAGACCCTTTGCTGTGACACTCATATATTTAACTCAGGTGCTTTCCATTTCTTCTGATCATCCTTGAGATCACCTTCATTTGAGTCCAGCTGTGTTTGATTATACTGATTGGACTTGATTAGGAAAGCCACACACCTGTCTATACCTACAGCTCACAATGCATGTCAGAGCAAATGAGAATCATGAGGTCAAAGGAACTGCCTGAAGAGCTCAGAGACAGAATTGTGGTAAGGCACAGATCTGGCCAAGGTTACAAAAAAAATTCTGCTGCACTTAAGGTTTCCAAGAGCACAGTGGCCTCCATAATCCTTAAATGGAAGACGTTTGGAATGACCAGAACCCTTCCTAGAGCTGGCCGTCCGGCCAAGCTGAGCTACCGGGGGAGAAGAGCCTTGGTGAGAGAGGTAAAGAAGAACCCAAAGATCACTTTGGCTGAACTCCAGAGATGCAGTCAGGAGATGGGAGAAAGTTGTAGAAAGTCAACCATCACTGCAGCCCTCCACCAGTCAGGGCTTTATGGCAGAGTGGCCTGTCGGAAGCCTCTCCTCAGTGCAAGACACATGACAGCCCGCATGGAGTTTGCTAAGATTCTCTGTAAGATTCTCTGGTCTGATGAGACCAAGATAGAACTTTGTGGCCTTAATTCTAAGCGGTATGTGTGGAGACAACCAGGCACTGCTCATCACTTGTCCAATACAGTCTCCACAGTGAAGCATGGCGGTGGCAGCATCATGCTGTGGGGGTGTTTTTAAGCTGCAGGGACAGGACGACTGGTTGCAATTGAGGGAAAGATGAATGCGGCCAAGTACAGGGATATCCTGGACAAAAACCTTCTCCAGAGTGTTAATTACCTCAGACTGGGCCAAAGGTTTACCTTCCAACAAGACAATGACCCTAAGCACACAGCTAAAATAACGAAGGAGTGGCTTCACAACAACTCTGACTGTTCTTGAATGGCCCAGCCAGAGCCCTGACTTAAACCCAATTGAGCATCTCTGGAGAGACCTAAAAATGGCTGTCCACCAACGTTAACCATCCAACCTGACAGAACTGGAGAGGATCTGCAAGGAGGAATGGCAGAGGATCCCCAAATCCAGGTGTGAAAAACTTGTTGCATCTTTCCCAAGAAGACTCATGGCTGTATTGGCTCAAAAGGGTGCTTCTACTAAATACTGAGCAAAGGGTCTGAATACTTAGGACCATGTGATATTTCAGTTTTTCTTTTTTAATAAATCTGCAACAATTTCAAAAATTCTTTTTTTTGTCTGTCAATATGGGGTGCTGTGTGTACATTAATGAGGGAAAAATTAATTTAAATGATTTTAGCAAATGGCTGCAATATAACAAAGAGTGAAAAATTGAAGGAGGTCTGAATACTTTCCGTACCCAATGTATCTACCCATATTGTTTTATGTTGGGTCAGCAAACTAAAAAATCATGCCTGGCCTTATAATGTGGGGGAGTAAATACACAGCACCCAGAGGGAAATCCATGCTAACATAAGGAGGATGTGTAAACTATACACAATGATTTGAACCTATCACATGAAAATGTGAGGCAGTAGTGCTGGTGGGATGTTAGTTGTAGATACCTTTTCTCAGGGTGTATATGTCTTGCGGTACCAGAGAATAGAGCAGACTATGCAGACAGGAAAAACTACCACTCTATCATAGGGCAAGCTCACTCATACATACACACTCATTAACACAAGGCCAATTCAGAGGAGCCAGTCAACCATATCCGAAAATTTTGGGGATTTGGAAGGAGACCATATTGTAGTACCTGGAGAAAGCCCATGACAAATGTACAAAATGTACAGTTACCAGGACAGGAACTGAAGTCTGCACCCCTGGAGACAACCAATGGTTTATCATGGCATCAATTCTAAATATGTAAACATATTTCTACATACTGTAAATCTTCCAATGCTTATTTGATTGTGAAAGGTTTATTTGAATGTACCTTTTTTAATACACCTTACAACCAAACTTCCGAGTAGAAACTTTACTGGCTAATCCAGGCTTGATATAGTAGGTCCCTACGAAAGACGCCATGGAGGGCATGGATGGGCTGGTATCCTGACTGGGATAGGTAATAGTGTGTTCCCTGGTCAAGAGACCAGAATAATGGATGAGGTGGGGCTACCACCCAGGGCCATTTGTTACCCTCTGGCAGTAGTCCCTCTTGGACATCCACAGATAAACCAGAAGTACTCCAGGGCCTGACTTTGAATAGGTGAGTCAGAGACAAGAGAAGAGCAGACATAAACCTCACCCAGAGAAGAGTGGAGGAAGAAGAATTATTATTACGGTTATAGTGCTAGCAGTATCTACTGGTGTGGACTGGACCAAGTGAGACTGTTTTTAATGCATAAAATAATCTTTTTTGCTCTGAAACCCATGTGTCTATCAGTTGTGTTCTCTGTTTGGGGTGTTACTGTTAGCTTAAGTAAGCTTGCAAAATAGCTTGTAAGATGATTTTTTAAAGCATAATAAAAAGGATGATGCTTAATTTAAAAAATGTAATCAAATAATCCAAAAGTTACTAAACAAATTCAAATACAGCTACAATGGAAAAGGTTTTTACAAATTCAAAACTGGCCTTTTTATTCTAGCTTTCATTATTATGGATGTACATATTTTGATTATACTTGGTACTAATTTTTCTAATTAATGACAGAATGTTAGTCCAGGGTCAGTATATCATGCAAGTAACTGAGAAGCTATAAAAATGTTTCAAGGCTATACAGCACTAATTCAAGAATAAACATCCATCCATTATCCAACCCGCTATGTCCTAACACAGGGTCACTGGGGTCTGCTGGAGCCAAATCCAACCAACACAGGGTGCAAGGCAGGAACAAACCCCAGCCATCCCACACAGAAAAATAAACATAGTCTTTATAAACATATCTTTCTTGCACCAATACATACCCACATAAATATCTTCAAAGTAAATCTTTACTGATGGCTATCTGGAGCAGCAATATCTCACAAATCTGTTGACAAAGTTATGGATGTTGACTAAACCTTTTGACATCTTGCTGAATGTTTAAATCACTTGAGCCAATCATTCACTCTCATTACGATCCTGACTAATTTAAATTTCATCTCTATGTAATGACAGAAGATTTAGAATTTAAGAACTATGTAATATTTGATTTCTTGAGCAATGAAGAACATGTTCATGGCAATATGTGCGCATAAGACTGGCCCTAAAATAAATTGCCTTGATTTTTCATTTTGTTAAACTTTTCTTCCTTTAACTTCGAGAGTTATTAATTCTACTCCAACTGAAAGAACAACACTGTTATGTTTTTATTTAGGAATTAACTCCAAGAGAAGCAAGCAATGAAGAACCTACTTTGGGCTGCCTGTCTTTCCCTGACTGTGGCTTTAGCCTCCAGCGGTGGATACCCACCTCTTCCCCAGATGAAGTACATGCAACCGATGGTGAAAGGCCCTCTTGGACCTCCTTTTAGAGAGGGTAAAGGACAGTATTATGGTAGGAGAACTCTTCACATAAGTATTAAAGCATTTGATTTCTTATTTCCGTACTTTACACCTTATTGTGTTTCTCCATTTGTGTACCAGTGTATGATAATGTTATTATTTCAACTAGTACCATGGTAAACCAGTTTGTTTCAATCATGTTGTGTATTTAACCTCTGCTCACCAGATATGCTAGATCTTACATCACTCTTTCTTTGGGTTTCTTGTTGCCTTTGTTCATCGCACATTGCAGCCTTTTTATGTACACTGGAAGACATTATGCCTGGGCATGGATACCGGACATTTTGTCATTTTATATATATATAAAGATAATAATTGTAAATTTCCCTAACACCTTTATCCAAAGTAACTTACACTTACAGAACATTACATTAGGAAACACAACAGATGTTTACAAATATTTTTTACAATTGAAGTACTGGCAAGTTAGATGAATCTTACTGGGTCACAAAGTGAGGCAGAGATGGCAAGTGCACCAGCATCTATGTGGTTTATAAAGTCCAGTGCTTTAGCCACACAATTCACAAGCTGTGTACAATTCTTTATGTACACTCTACAGTACATGACACTATAGAGGAAAATGCTAACCTTTGGAGATACAAACATCCTATTTAGAACAGTCAAATATTAGATGTTGCACAACTGAGAAAGCTGCATTCAAAACATTCTCATCTATTTTGTTAAACAGAGATAATCATTCGACAGCTTTCTTTGTATTGATATTACTGAAAAGAATAGAAACACAGGGAGACTAGTTTAAACATTTAAGAAGTGGCACCTAAAAATTAAAACTAAAGCAAAACAGGGGCAGTTAACTTGATTTATATAATAGCCTACAAATGGTAAGGTTCTCTATTAGTTGGTCAAAACCAAAATAAATCAGCTTAGTGGACTGAGAAAAGGAAAAATTGTAGCATTTCTTTCAATTTCCTGTCATTTGTGATAGAAAGTATTACTGTAAGAGTCACAGCCTCAAACCGTGTGTTTCAACAAATGGACTTGAATAGGAGCCCAGTCAATCACAAGTTGTGTGAGAACTAATTCATTAGTCACTTGATCAAGATGTATTAGCCTCAAGTGAAGCAAAGAGCATAGTAATGTCTTCAAGGATTAGTAAAAATGTCTTCATTTATTTGTTCTTTAGTAACATGGGAATTCAATTTTTTTGATCAAATTATTTAAAGCCTTGATAACTAATATCGCTGACAAGTAAGTTGTTTTTCTATGCAGGCTGCAGCTAACTTGCATGCTTGAGTTTGGATTCCTGCATTAATTATTGTACAAAGTGATTTCACACCTGGAAAAACTTAAGGTTTACTTTAATAATATATACTCAAAGACATAACTTTCTGCTTTACAGATGTTCATACCAGCAGAAGAATTAAATTCAGGAAGACGCCTGACATATTAGTAAAAAGAATAAGACTCATTACAAGAAAATGAGTACTAAGCATATTTGCAAAAATAACTTTAAGACATTGGAGATGGGCTAATTTAGTCAACTTGAAGACATTTTAAATAGCAGGCTATTTGGCTGCACCTTTTTATCATAACAGAGCATGAAATAATAAGTAGTGAATTCAGAAAAACAGCAGTTGAGTAATAGACATCCAATAATAAAGACGAAACTGTGCAACCACTCATGTTCTAGACTGTTTGTCTTGGTAAGGATAATGGTAGCAACAAACTAAACAAAGTGAACAAGTTCCATGTTCCCTCATAACACAATCATACTTCTCCTGGGGGAGATGTAATATGTTGTGATTCTAATGGAACCCAGAGTTTCCTGGAAGTGGTAATACCCTGTACACAACATTGGCCAAATCAACTCAAAACAAGTTAGCAAATGTACGCATGGTGTAACATTCAAGTGCATTAAAGATTTTACAGGAAATGTAGCTCTCAATGGACTGAATTCAGAAAGTAGGCTCCAGAATCCACTCAGTCCATTAAAGGGTTGTAGTGACCAAAGGCTGTCTCGTTAGCATTGGGCAAGAGGATGAAAACAGGTCTGGACAGGACTCTAGTCCATCACAGGGACCACTCTCATACACACACACACGCACACACCATATTCACACACAATGGCAATTTTCAATTTCCAATTAACAGTTATGACAAATGTTAGGGAATAACAGATATGTAAGGCTAACTTTATTACAGTGACCATTATGGATATCAAGTGAATGTGGCACTCTGATGGTAAATGATCATGTCCATGAAATTATGAACCATTGTAATCTGCAGATAATAGAGTTGTGAGGTTGGTTTAATGTAAAGTAACTACTGAGTAGATGTTTATTTATTCTGTCCATAACAGCTTTCCTGCCACCGACTGACAGATCTGGACATTGCCATAGGTGCTTCTCACATTATATGTGACCACACCTAAAAACTAATCGGCTCTGATCCTTGGTCCTACAAGACTACCATCCCTCCTTTCACAATAACCACATCTCTCCATCCATCCATTTTCCAACCCGCTATATCCTAACTACAGGGTCATGGGGGTCTGCTGGAGCCAATCCCAGCCAACACAGGGCACAAGGCAGGAAACAAACTCCGGGCAGGGCGCCAGTCCACCGCAGGGTGCGTACACACACGCCAAGCACACACTAGGGACAATTTAGAAATGCCAATCTACCTAACCTGCATGCCTTTGGACTGTGGGAGGAAACCGGAGTACCCGGAGGAAACCCACACAGACACAGGGAGAACATGCAAACTCTACGCAAGGAGGACCCGGGAAGGGAACCTAGGTCTCCTTACTGTGAGGCAGCAGCCCCACCACATCTCTCTCTACAGAAAATCTCAATTTCCTTTACTTATAATATATCTTGATGGCTAGCCACAGTTCATTGACATTCATTTTGTGCCAGAATTAGAATCAGATATGAGGCAGAATGTCTAAGTTAACCCCTTTTTGCAACTAATCATCAAGAACTATTAAAAATGGCATGGCAGGTTATTAGAATGGAAAAGGCTTTTAAGGACCTTCTCCATCACCACTGTCAGCCAATGAAAATTTGAAGGTATTGATGTTTGCTCTCAATATTAAATTCTTTGCAGGAAATTACTTAATGCCACATGAAAGACTCAATGCTCAATTCCCAAATCAATATTCTCTCAAAATCTCATCTGCATCTAGATATTCTATTCTGATTCAGCTTCTCCTGAATGTGAGTAATGTCTGCTCAGTAGTAGCAGGGTTTATTAGAAATGCTACTACATTGGACAAAAAGATTTTGCCTCCTGAACACCTTTGGCTGTATCATATGAATTTTGGCCTGCTCATCACAAAAATTCCTTATAAATTTTCATATCAAAAAACCATTTTATACCAATCACAATTTTTTTATATGCTTTCATATTATAAGTATACAAAAACTACAACTGGAACATCTGTGGCACTGTTTCTAGGAATGCAGCTCAAATATATTGAGTATTTTAGTTTCGTTGGTAACGGGAAAGCCGTGCGAAAGACACTCCTTACATTAAAAACAGCTGGTCACTTTGAAAGCATTTGGTTCTAGACAGAAAACCATGGCATATAAACAACTTGTTTACTGAACAATGATATTTTTGTGTTTTCATATAAAATTTAGACTGATGAAAAAATTAATGAAAGCTATAAAACAAGAATGTGAAGCATTTGAGGCAGATGTTTTCACAAATAACTGATACCAAGATTAAAGAAGGCATTTTTCTTGGTCCACAATTCAGACATGTCATCAATGACAAGCGAGTCAAAGATCTGCTAGTGCAGGGGAGGGCAATGTCAATCCTGGGGGAACACAGTGGCTGGAGGTTTTCGTTTCAACCCAATTGCTTAATTAGAAAACAATCTTGCCGATCTCAAACCTTATTTAATTTTATGGCTTGATAGTCTGACATGTTATGTTCTTATATCAAAGATAATTTTCCCTTTCCAAAGATTTGAAGCCTGAAACTGATCATTTTCAGTCTGTCACATTCTTGTGTTAAGTGTTTTATTAATCCAAATAGTGCATGATGAATCCACACAGGTGTAAATGGAAACAAGTTGGATGGAGAACAGCTCGATAATTTGTCATTTCCATCTCCTTGCTAATGAGGAGCAATTAAAGACCATGAATACAGCTGTTTTTGACTGAAATAGGCAATTAAGGGTGAGGCATTTTAACAAGCAAGACCACTAAGACGAAGAATCAAAATGTCACTTAACTGACTTCTCATTAAAAAACTGAGTTGGAACAAAAACCTGCATGCACTGTGGCCATCCAGGACCAACAGTGCCCAGCCCTGTGCTAGGAGGACTGGAGGAAATTGCTTGGAAGGCATTCAAGGATGTTGTTGAAAATTTTCTTGGCAACTACCAAGCACCAAACCCCATCCAACTGGTTGAAAATGTACTACAAGCACGCAAAACCATGAAGTGCAACATGTCGCTAAAGATTCATTTTCTGCATTCGCACTTGGATTTCTTTACTGATAATTTTGATGCCATGGCGAACATGGTGAAAGGTTTCACCAGGACATAACAACAACAGAAAAGCAGCATCTGGGCAAGGGGGATCCAGCAGAACTGGCCAACTATTTTTGTACTCTGAAATGAGAAGCATCAGATATCGAGTACAAACAAAGATCAGTAAAACATTTTTAGCTCAGTTGAAGAAATGTATTGTGTCAGCATCATTAAAAAATAAAACATGTTAAAATTCAATTAATGTTTATTTCAAATTTCTCCAAATTTCTACAGTCAATCTGAAATTATATTTGTGCTCAGCTTCTGTTTATTTATAATCATCAACATTTTTTCAGGAAACAAAACATATGAAACAATGTATTGGCCAGTGTTATAAATCGTCTGTTATTTTCCAACAAATCATTAATCGATGCAGCCTATTTTACATTCTTTTCATCACATTTCTAGTTACACAGAAGCAGTGCATTAGCTAAAGCACCTCAAAAATTGTGGAAGAATTTTATCCATGATTTTCAGCCATACAACTATTGAAGTCATCAGGATGACTTATTACTTGTTAGCTGCCTTCCGTATCTTTATCTATATAAGCTTAAGAAAGTCTTTGTTTACTCAGTATGGCAAAAGAAGAATTTAGAGTTCACTTGCCTTACTCTAATACATCTATTGAATAAATAAACAGATAAATAATACACTGTATATACGTCAAAATATTTGATGATGAATGACTTTAGTTGTCTATAACGGTCACCATGCACGTAAAAGTAACCAGTCCTGACTGAGGTTGTAGCACTTCTTCCTTATAAAAAAAATGCCTCCATTGAGGTTAGGAGTTTCTGAAAATTCTCTGTGATGAGTAAATTAGTCAATCTGAAAAAATGATTGTTTTAGTATCTGCTTTTTGGAACTTTACAGTATTTTACTTGTAGTGCTCCTTTATTCTTAGTATCACAATACCTAAGAAAGTGCTCGTATTATTGGAGCTGGAACATCCTGTACACAGAGAGATGGAAGACTGGAATATTTTCTTTAACATTAAAAATAGTGGAGTAATAAACTGAGAAAAAGGAATTTGAGAAATCAATGTGTGCATGGACAGGAAGGGCAGACATGTATGTGTTGTCTTCAGTAGGCATGAAAAGATGAGCAGCTTTAATGAATTTGGACCTTTCCATTCCATGGTCCTTTAATTAAAATGGACACTCTTTCTTTGAATGTGAATAATGAGCGAGCTTGTGTTTGGTACAGCAACTCACATTTTTAATTTGAGAAAAAAAAAACATAAAGAAGAATTTATTTTTATTACTTAGCTTAAAAGACAAATTTGTCTATTCTAGTTGCAAATGTCTTAAGCATGTTAGCCTTGTATCTCCTTGATAAATATTTTTTTAGAATTGTTGCTTGCAATTATGACAAGTATTTTCTTTTATTTTATGATATATGTATTATGAAGAATTCTTTTGTGCAGATGTTTTGTTAGTTAAAAATATGTATTTTAATGGATTTTATTTATTTTGTATTTTACATGGTCCCTGAACAACAAGCATACTGAATTTCAGTTTCATAATAAAAAAAACAACAGGTAAAACCTGTTGTCTGTAGTTTAATTGTAAAAATACCAAGATTAAAACTTTAATATAGAACATAATGCTTCTACATGGCTGGATATGTAGGGGTTTAGTGTAAAATTCTTTTAAAAAAAGAATAAAGAATCAAAAATGGTCCATACCAGAACTAGTATCCATCCGTCAATCCATTTTCAGCCGCTCATCCATGTCCAGGTCACTTGGCAGCAGTCTGAGCAAAGAAGCCCAGATGCTTCTTTTGCTTGCTACCTCCTCCAGAGGGCTACCAAGGCATTCCCAAGCCAGCCCACATATATAATCTCCTTAGTATGTCCTGGGTCTGCCCATAGGTCTCCCTCCTGTTGGACGTGCCCAGAACACCTCCACAGGGAGGCATTTTAATGCGGAGGAGCAGCGGCTCTATTTTGAGCTGCTCCCGAATGCCTGCACTCGTCACCCTCTCTCTAAGGCTGAGCCCAGACATCAAGCAAAGCTCATTTCTGCTGCTTGTATTTGCCATTCACTTCTTTTGCTCACTACCCAAAGCTTGTGATCATAGGTGAGGACAGGAATGGAGACTGACCAGTAAACTGAGCGCTTTACCTTTCAGTTTAGCTCTCTCTTCAGCATGCCTGAATGACATAATGTCTATATGATTGCGGGCGCTGCTTCCATCTGCCTGTCAATCTCCCAAATCCCGTCTTCCTTCATTTGTGAACAAGACGCCAAGATACTTAAACTCCTCTGCTTGAGGCAGCACCTCACTGGAGCATCCTTCTTATGTGTCAAATGCAAACTGGCCTGGTGTTAGTGTGTATGAGTGTTGGGTCATGCCTTGCTCTCAAATGGACAGCTCCTCGGTGCCAGACACAAAAGTTAAACATGAGGGTTTATTTTATAAAATTTATACAAATAAGTAAAATGGTCTTCAAAGAAAAAATCTCTCTCTTTATTTCTCTGTCTTCAGTGATATTTTAATGTTGCATTGTTTGCATAGGTGAAAAAACAGAAATATGACACAATGCCTCAAGAATTCTATAGGCAATAATTGCTTTATTCTAAGGATTTTATCAGGCACAGATGAGAAAATGATTGAGAGATTTTAAAAAAATTTTAAAACTTTCCAATCAAACTCTCCAGAAAGTGGCACAACAACGTTTACCACATAAATGACTCACACACGTACAGTACTTGTGCACTCATTTTTCTCTGAACATTGTTTCTGTAAAGCCCAGCTGCAATTTCTGAAATTCGTTTTGAAATATTATGGATTGATTGACTCATTGAGCAAGCATAGTAATTTCTGAATATGTCTACTCTAGTGTTTTCAACAGTGATCGATACTTCTGAAAGCAGCCACTAGGAAAATCTGAGTTTTCCTTGATTCAGTTTCAATGTTTTTGTTTCCAGTCCCAGTCCTGGAAAAATTCCTGTAACTGCTGACTTTTATTTTATTTGCATTCTTCATCAAAAAAGAATAACAGAAATTAAGCAGTGTGCTGAATATGATGACCTTGCAGAAGGTTTTGATGATTTGTGTCCAAATAACATTTCAGAAACTCATTTATCTTTCCTGCATCACAACAGGAACGAACACATATTTTTAAAATCTGTATCTCACTATCATTTGCTTTGCAATAAGTGTCAATAAATCAGAGCTTCTGAGAAATGTGTTTCTCTTTGACATCCTTTTATTAATTTGCACGTGTGTTTATTAATAAATATATTTATAAGGAATTTTAATTTTAGTTGTGTAGCAAAAATGAGGTGGCAACTACATAGTTCAGGTACAATCGACTGATAATCATAACTGGATTTATTTGATTAGGTCTCTGTGTTATAAAATTAACTACTTTGACTAATCTGCATTTGAAAATAAAACCTGAGACACAATAGATGGAAATGGGCAATGTTATGTGTAACCCTACCCACATTCATATTCACTGAGAACAAAAGATCTGTAGACTCAGCCAGATGTGTAAATTGCACACAACTGATATATTTGCACTGCAAAGTAACCCCTGATGTCAGAGCAAGCAAATACAATTATGTGGTCAGTATAGGCAGCTCTCCACATATGGTGTGAATTAGTTGTCAAATGTATCAGTATAACGCACAAATCCGTACGCACTCAGAGAAGTATTGATTATACATTAGTATACATTCATTCAATACGTTATGTGCTTACCAAGTTTCCTTTAATGTATTGAGCATCTGAATGCAGACAGAGCACTGTGCTTGCCCTAAGCCATTCTTTTCTGAATCACAACCCTTCATTCATTGGGCATCTCATCACCATATTTGAATTGTTAAATTGTTCACAGTACAAGAGGGACTTTCACATACAATGAAACAAAAGTGATTGTCATTCTTGTGATTTCTGCACAAAAAAGGTGAAATGAGGGCAAGTTACCTGTTTATACTTACTTGGCTGCCATATGTCTCATTAAAATATTTTCACCATAAATATTATGGGAAAATGCAAATGAATCTGCATAGTTTAAACGTTTGAAAGTATGCTGACATTTTGTTCAGTTTGCTTTTGATTGTCATGATGTTTGCTTTGTGTTTCTTTGGAATCATTTCTTCATATTTATATACATTATTAATATGTATTTCTAATTCTGAATTCTTTTTATTGTTATAATGATGACATTAAGTGACAGTGCTTTAGATCAGAGTCATCTTGATAGTCTCCACTATTTTCTGTTTTTTTTCATGAGTGTCACCATATTGTTACTATTGTTGCACCAGTTGCCATCACTTGATACAAAAGTAACGAGACATATTTTGTCAGCATTACCAAAAGTGCAGAATTATCAAAATTTTGGGAAATTCAAAACAACACATAAAACTTTTGTTAATTCTTTTATGATTAGGGATAACTGTTCTTTTAGCCAACTAACTGTTCTAACTATTGTGGATTTTGTCTCTTCTTTTGCTTTTAATCTGATCCTGACTCTGGACAATAACTTTGTTTGATCCTTTTTGATAATCTTATCTTCAGGTTTCTTTTCAACACTGTGACAACACTAAATGTTAATAGGTATTTGTAATGGAAGGATTTTTCTAAAGAGAGGGGGGGGATCAAGAGAGCAGATGGGCGTTGGTCGCTCAGCGCAAAAACCAGCTTCAAGAAGGAAAAGTACTGGGAATATGGCCAGAGGGTTATGCTGACTTGTTTTTCACTTGTTTTTCACTTGTTTTTCACTTCGAGGGGCTTCACTATTTTTGTGTGCCTTTTGGTACCAGACGCCGTCTCCGTCAGGATAAAGGGGCATGCTGACTTGTTTTTCACTTCAAGGGGCTTCACTACGCAATTCTTATTTTTGTGTGCCTCCTGGTACCAGGGGTCGTCATCATCAGGACCAAGTGCAAAACAACACCGCGTCCCGTGGAAAGGTGTGTGTGCTGAAACTAATCACTTCTGTATACACTGCTTACACGTAAGCCGCTTTGGGCAAGGACGCTCAATTAGTATATAAGGGAAGGTTCCGCCCTCAGTTTCTTTGGAGGCTCAACCGTGGGGACAGCGCGCACCGCCCGGTAAATGAAAGGCTAAAAGGGTTGATCCTTTGACAAGACTGACAAGCGGGCCCCCTCAGTCTACTGGTCTGGGATGATGGCTCTGGGTCTTTTGATGTATGTTACTGTATGTATGTATGTTATTGTAAGTATAAGTTTGTCTCTTTATTTCTATAACCCATTCATATGTATTTAAATGTTATAATTGATTAAGTAAACAAAATAGAAGTATTGGACCTCTTCTCTCTGATTCTTTGCCTACTTATGTTCATATCCCTGGAACCATTTTCCCGTAACAAAACAGTATTTTACTACAACGATAGCAAATAACGTCCATGGTGACGATTTGTCTGAGGAGGTGTGCACATTATTTGAATTTTCTGGTGTAGCTATTTTTCATTTTAAACAGATTTGTTCAGAAAATACTGTAGTTAAATATGAAAGCAATATGAAGCAAATCATTTTTATATATGTTTTATTAGCTTCCCTAGACACAATGCATGGCAATGTTATTTTTAATTTGTAAAGATACCATATGTTGCAGACCATGATGGTTTTAAGATATATGTTATAGACATTAATGTATGGTCACACTGGCCAGTCATACTTCCAAAGTGTGCTAATCCCTCAATGTAATCCTCTGGAGTGGCTTTCACCATTTTTAGAGATAGTATCAACAATGGACAAAGCAAAGATGAATATGACCAGTATGTATTTCAGGTGGATCTAGATCTTGACAGCAGCAGAATTTAAAAAGAAAAACTGTTTTCTAAAACTAGAGCAGAAAAGAGTAGACAATAACAGCTTATATAAAGGCTTTCAGGCACAGTGGTAGAGCACTAGTTGCATATTTCATGCCACATGATTGTTACATAACCCCTGTTTAAGAAACGTAATAAGATCTATGGCTATAACTTCTTATCTTTATATCTCTCACAGGAATGTGCAAAATCTACATGAAAAAGTTGTTGAATTAGGAAGCGATTCTACAGGTTAGAAATGTCTGGCCAAATAACTGAAGAAAATTAAATAAAAAGATCTTGGAAATTGTACTAAAAAGTCATTGAATGTAACAAATCCTGAATGATTAGCTAATGTTCTGTACGTAAGTACAATGTTCATATTTTAATCTTGGCCTCTAAGTGCACACTGAGGGAAAATGAAATCCATTTTCATGTTTTAAGTAAAACTCCCATCCCACTGAATTAGTAATCCACACACCTCATTTGTAGAAAGTACAAAGGTTTTTGAATTTTTTGGTACTGCAAACACAATGAAATATAGTATTTTAAATGGTTTTTAAGTTGCCAGTTGTGGCCACCAGGGGGCGTTCCAGCTTCCCAACACAAAGGCTCAGACACAAGTATAAAAGTACATAGAGTTTTTATGGTGTGAAACTCTTCAGATAAGTATTTTCCACACCCCAAGCACAGAAACAAAGCACAGCCACAATAAAGCACTTTGCAACTCTCTCTCTGTCTTCTTTCTCTTTTCGTCCCTGCCTCCATGCAAATGTTGTCCTCCTTCCTTTTAACTATGGCTCCTTGAGCAGTGGCAGGAAGCTCCTTTAATGTGAAATCTGGGAGTACTTCCATTGTCCCATAATTGGGTTAGGCTGGAGCCCATTAGTCTCCACAGCACTCCCTGGCAGCAGCCATGGAACGCAACAGGGCTGAGTCCAAGAGCTTCAGTTTCCATGATGCCATGTGGGAACCATGGTGCTGGTGTAACCCAGGGGAACTGCCATGTAACAGACCATGGGAGACAATGCCCTGTGCATTCTGTCTCCCCCTGTTCTTCCGTCATGAGCAGGCAAGAGCGCCATCCATCCCTCACACAGTACATATTATATTGAATTAGCTGTTATCTTATATCATGAATCCATCCATCAATTATCCAACCTGCTATATCCTAACTACAGGGTCACAGGGGTCTGCTGGAGCCAATCCCAGCCAACACAGGGCACAAGGCAGGAAACAAACCCTGGGCAGGGTGCCAGCCCACCGCAATATATCATGAATCAATATCATATATCATGAAGTGTAGCATACAATTCAACTCTGCTCAAAGATCATCTTTTTAGTAGAAAGGCCTACAGAACAAAAAAATAAGTGTATAGTGGATTCAGCAGGAGAAAGCCAAGTTGCTGCTGAAATATATAGTGTTGTATTTCAACCAGTGTGTCCCCTGGCAAGGGTTTTTATGTATATTTTTTTCCTGCTTTTGTTTACGCTGCTGATTATTTAGCTTCTTTATGTTTAAACCTCTTTTATTATGTGCTGTGTTTTATGGGTGGTCACCTAAGAGGCTGAGCCACCCGTCAGTCACCATGAAGGGACTGCCCTCAGACCTATAAAGGATAACCCACAGTCCACTGCAGGACATTGTGACTGCGCTTGTGGTGTGGAGTTACTTCTTTACTTTTTGCGATTACTAGATTTTTGACCTCTATGCTGTTTTTTGACTATTCTTGGACTTTGTATTGGGATTTTGTTTGCTATTGGGATTGCCAATTTGAGAGGCATTGCCTTCTGTGCCTTTGTGCTCCTTTGTTCAACATAGCTTTGTTAAAATAAATCTAATTGTTTTTCCCTCTAGTGGGCATTTTGAGCAACTATTAGATTTTCATGCTTTGAGACTCTCAAGTTCACACATATGAATTGAAGGATGGTTTTCCTCTCATTATGGCCTGAGTGGATAGGGAACTTGCAGCAGCTTTTGCTAATAACATTGCTGGACTGTGTCATCATTTTTTAAGATCAGGAATATTTGTTGCATGTAATACAATTTTTTGCTACTCTGTGACACAATTTTACATATTGATGAGGAGAAGGACACTCCCTGAGTCGATAAGCTTGAATTGCCTGAAGCAATTCTAGTAGTGTATCACTGAAAAAAACAGATTTATTGTGATGCAAGAAGTACAAGCCATGATCTGAAAAAGACTTTGGAACACAAGGAGATGATAAGATTAAACAGAATGAACAGAAATTCTAACAACTGAAAGACAAGAATCAAAATCACAAACTATTCAAAGACCTAAAATTATTTAATAAAAGAAAGAAACTAGAAAAAAGCAGAGAAAAACAGAAGCAGCTTTGGGAAATGTGTAACAATGAACAAACTCTACACATTAACTTCCAAACCCCTCATTCTCTCTCCCAGCAATTTGTCAAGTTAATACTGAATAATTCAAGCTGCTAGATAACAAAAAAGCATGGCTGTAGTAAAGGTACCCTTTCCAGTAATATTCAGTTGTTGACTTCATTTACACAATTTTAGTGAGTTAAGGTCATTTGTGTTTGTGTTCCATGACCACCAGTCATGTCATCTGACATAACCAGTGACTCATTCATACTGGTTTGAGCAACCCCCACCTGACTTTCATAGGCTGGTCATTTGTAAGCATGAGCTGACAACAAATCAATCCTCACCTAGAAGCACAATACATATGATGCAACCATAAAAGAGGAAAACAATGGGTATTTTGGACTGTGAAAACTGAGGATAGCCTGTCAGTGTTTGTCATACCACAATAAAATAGAAAAAGAAAGAGCAAAGATTGTGGCTATACTTGCCATACCTGGAAAGCATTCATACAGACACCCGCACTGTCAGACAGCTATACTGACTGCAAAGAGCAGCAGCAGCTAAATTTGAACATAGAGTCAGAAGACTGAGTGAGGTCAGAGAAAAGCAAGGTAAAGTTATAACAATAATATATATATATATATATATATATATATATATATATATATATATATATATATTTACTGTATATATATAATTAAAAAAATCTTGGAAGAGACGTGATCTTCACATGAAGATCACGGAAAACACTTAAAAGACCCGCGAGACAAAAGAGAATGGCCACAGAGCATCTCGCGGGGATCTTAAACATGAGACTTTGTGCCAAGAGATTGACCCAGAACTGTAGAACATGAGATTCTTGCAAGACACGCCCTACTTACAACCAATATGAAATAAGACCACGAGCAGCAAAACACTCAGTTGTGTCAAGGCTTTGAGCACACACAGATCCAGGGCTCTCAGGACATATAAAGCGTATAAGATAAAACGTTATAGATAAAACGTCGATGACTAAGTGAAGAGGAAAGAGCAGCATGGAAAAAAGAGACTCAAAAGCATTCAAGAGAAAAAAATGCAAAAAAGAATAATCTAGGTGCAAATTTAGAAAATAAGGAAAGTAATAATCAGCCCGGAACAAGTGGAACTGAAAAAAAAGCACATCCAACTTGGTTCAGAATTAAAAGACAAAGAGGAACTTCATGAAGACGTTCAAAAACGATGGCGCTATACACATGCAGAGAAAGGTAAAGAATATGAAAGCAGTAAAATTCAAAAGTATTGTAGCGTCCCAGCCAGGTTGAAGCCTTTTTTTTTTAAGTGACTGTTAGGTTCGATTGAGGGAGGGCGGAGTACAGCACGGGAGACTGATAGCAGGGTATTGATTGATGTGGTAAGGGAGGGGTCCCAGGACGGGAGGAGGGGTTGGAAAGGGTGCTAAAAGGTTGTGTTTGGGGTTATGAAGTTGGCGTTCTTTTTCTTTATTGTTCAAGTAAAACATTCGTGAGACTTTACTACATCTGTCAATTTTTTTTTTCTTCTTCTCTTTTCGAGCCGGACGCAGAGGTCGCTGCAGTATCAAAAAAAGATAGCAAAGATCGCAATAGCACAAACAAAAGGAAATTATTCCTCGAAAAAAGGGAAAATAATCACCCCAGACCAGGTGTAATTGAAAAAATAGCAGGACAAAGCGAGGTCAGAAATAAAAGACAAAGAGTAAACGACAGGGTCAAATCAAAGAAAATAAATTTTGCATTAGCGCAAACAAAGAGAAATTATTACTCAGAGAAATAACGAAACAGCAAATTCAGATCGAATATATGGACAAAGGTGATGTGTCAGAAGTATGTAAATATTGTAAGTTTAAGTCAGAGAATTTCAAAAACGGAGATTATCTCACATGCATGTATTGATTACTTTTCAAAAAAAATTATTAACTGCTGATGATGTAGATTGTTTTGTCTGTGCTGAAATTCCAAACAGAGAAACCTATCCTGAATTATGGTACAAAGTCATCAAACACAAGTCTCACTGACCTCATTTAAAAGATTCAGCATGTTGGAACTTGAAAGATTCCAAATAGTTTTTAAAGAAGTACTGGAATAAAAGTGAAACTAATGAAATAGCAACAATTCAAATCTGGAAAACCAAACACAGGGGTTGGCGAGCAAAGCGAGCTGGGGCAAAGCCCCCTATTATATATATATATTGTAAAAGGATGACAAAGAGACAAGCATAAAGATTTGGGGAGTTTGTACCCCTTGTACTGCAACAAAAAATAAGTCTTCGTTTGACATCAAAACTATCAGACAAAGATGGCGGTTTTAGGGGGACAATATATCAGGTAGGACCGGAAATCAAACGTGATGGCTGCTGGGAAGGCGTGATGGATTATGGGAGGTTGACGTCATCTTTGGGGAACCAGAGGGAAGAAAGGAACCTGGAAGTGAAGACCGTCGTGTGCTCCGGGCTTTATGGTGACGTGGCTTCTTCTTTTGTGTGAGAGAAAGGAGAGAGAGGTTAGTATGCTGTCTTTGTCCCCCGGCCGGGTTTATTGTGATGCGTGTCGAGTCGTTCAGTTGTTCCCGACGCGCTCGTGCGTGACTATATATATATATATATATATATATATATATATATATATATATATATATATATATATATATATATACAGTAATCCCTCCTCGATCGCAGGGGTTGCGTTCCAGACCCCCCCCCGCGATAGGTGAAAATCCGCGAAGTAGAAACTATATGTTTGAATGGTTATTTTTATATATTTTAAGCCCTTATAAACTCTGCCACACTATTATAAACATTTCCAGCACAGTTATACAGCATAAACCCTTTGTATTCTCTTAGATATTAGGTAAGATTCATTGAAATTATGTATGTAAACACACTGTTTATATACAGTAAAACCTAAATATTATTTTAAAGATATCGAGTGTCTCCGATATCACGTATGTTACAGCCATTATGATAGAAAGGCCACCAGCAATAAATACGTACAATGCAAGGAAAATTGCATACAGTAAATGTGTGTACAGTGACACTAAACATACATACATGTACTAAGTACTGTAAGTGGAAAATTAATTATAGTTACTCACCAACAGCAACAATGACACGAGGACTTGTCCGATAATGATGAGTTTAATTTTACTGCACAACAAAGGAGAGCGTTACAGCCCTTCTAAGGAAGCCTCTTCAGGTGACTGTGTAGTACCGCCGTTGTTCTTCTTCCGGCAGTCTTCAATCCAAATCCCTAAAGCAGATTCCATCCGGACTACTGCCTTATTACATCAACTTACAACTTGTTTTGCACCCTGGTTAAAAGGACACTGCGGCTGTAGATCTTATATTTTCTTTCCTACTTTTTAAATAAAAAGAATCGTAGCCTCATTGATGCCGTAATGGCATCCTACAGTAGTGTAGCTTTTCCCTTTCTTCAACATATCCAAAACGTTTACCTTTTCGGCAATCATTAACATCTTCCGTTGGTGCTTGGGCACGGCCCCTGAGGCAGTAGCAGGAGCAGATCGTTTTGGAGCCATAATGAAGGGCTTGACTATGCACAAAGATAAACACAAAAGAGCACAAAAGTTAACTCTTTACACAGCGAAACACGTTGATGCTGAATGAGCGAGACGAGACTTCCTGGTTAACGCCGTGGAATCGAATTCAGCGCTCCGTCGCTGAGCCATTCAGCACACAGGAACTTAACTGCGTGCTCTGATTGGTTAGCTTCTCAGCCATCTGCCAATAGCGTCCCTTGTATGAAATCAACTGGAAAAACCCATTGTCCACAGAACCCGTGAAGCAGCGAAAAATCTGCATTATATATTTAGATATGGTTACATATAAAATCCGCGATAGATTAAAGCCGTGAAAGTGGAAGCGCGATATAGCGAGGGATTACTGTATAATGTAACAAAAGGTGCTATATAGGCACCTGACCCGAAACAGACTCACACCGGAGGCACGTATAAAATAAATAAACCTTTTATTTTTCTTCACCTGTGGGGTATGTCTTCCCCGTGACCCCCACAGGCACAACACAGTCACACAAGTAGACAAGCACAAGCACAAACACTCTTCTCTGGCACCACCACTCCTCCTCCAAGCTTCATCCTCCTCCTCCCGACTCTGGCCATAGAGTGGTAGCTGCTGGCCGCTTTTATAGTCCACCTGGAAGTGTTCCAGGTGGTTGACTGACAAGTTTCTGCTGCACTTCCGGGTGTGGCGAATATACTGCCCATATGGGCTCAGGAGTCCCAGCTTCAGCACAACCCTTGTGGCACTTGCGGGACCCAACAGGGCTGCACCCAACTCTAATTCCCATAGAGCCTTGTGGGAAACTGTGGCACCGCTCCAACCCAGGGGGGCGGCCATCTAGTGCCCTGGAGGAGGTATTGCACAGTCCATGGCTGCTCCCCCTGAATATATATAACAAATAATAATATAAGTTGAATTCAGGGGTGTTTAACTGGATTCATTTATTATTGATTAGTGGCTTAATGGCCTTGGACAAGCAGTTCACAACTGAGTGCGTGAGATTGCCCATCGGGTTAATTACAGGAGGAGAGGTGCAGCATATCCAACTAGTGTCAGCTGCAATTGCCACAAGATAAAGGGGTGGGTTAGTGTTCAGGAAGAGAGACAACAAAAATGAAGCAAGAATGAAAGAGAGATCACTTGATGTGTAGCTGGAGCAGAGGTATCTGATGGTGAGGTGAGAGGACAAGACAAGTAGTGTCGTCTCTGCAGAAAAGGAGCAGGACCGAGGGCTGGAGCAGGTTTTCCCAGGTGCAGCTATGTTTGAGTTAGTTGACTTACTTAAGATAGCAAATGAGAGTGAAGCGAGGAACATTCAGCAAAGACAGGAGGATCTGGAGTGTAGAGACACTCATTTGAGGGTAAGGCTCCATGGTGAGCTGCAGTGACCGACTAAGGTGGCACTTCAGGATCTGCAGGGTACAAATCAAGAAGGCAGACCGGGATGTGACAGGCTATGCAAACGTTGATTCATGATGATGTCCTGATGAAGGGACTACCTCATGAAAAATGCTTGGACTTTAAAGGCATTTAAATTAAAACCTTAAAAAAGGTATTTAAAGGTATTTATGGAGCTTTCAAAGACACTGGATTTAGTTTAAGGCACACATTTTATGAAGACTTATTGACTTGAATTAGGCACTTTGTCAGTTTAACTTCTGCCTAAGCATTTGACTAAAAAAGGCTTGCCTATATCTACACTTGCCCTGGTCCATCTCAGTTCATGGCTACTGATTTCCTGGTAGAGGTTGGTGCCCATTGCTACATGCATCAGAGAAATCAAAGACAGCAAAAAAATTTAAATCTAGAATGCAAGACAGGAACTGAAATCAGTAAGCAGAGCAAGGAGATTGGAAGTCTAAATAGTTTATGCAGCAAAATAATACTTGACAATCATGGTCAGGGACAGTAAAGAGTTTGTAACCAAAAAGTAATTGGATTCGAAACATGCACTAATAAAGCACTGTCTTCTAGGTTGTATCCATAAATTCAGACACTGAGCTATTGAATCATCAGTTTTTAAAGTTTCACCTGTGTGGCACCACAGTACATGACCTCCAAAGACAAGCCCCACAGCAGCAGACAAATGTGTCCATGATGACGAAGTCACAAAACAGCAGAGCTCACAAAAAAAACAAGATGATGTCACAGAGTAACACAAATTATTTATATAAATGTTAAATTTGCATCCACTTGAAAAACAAACACCCCAATAAATTTTTTGGTCCTCAAAACCCCCAGAATGAGGTTTCAAATATTTTACTTAAAACGAACAACAGATCAAGACAGCAGCACATTAACTGCCAGTCAGAGTGCAGTGATTGTGATACTGTGGAAATTTCAAACTTTGTTAAAAAAAGATCAATGGACGATTGTGTAATTCATTGCTCCTTTTGATTCCAAGTTATGCATGACATCCCCAGTGTGACAAGTTCCACCACCTGCCACCATTAAGTATGATATGCTCTCCAATGACAAATTTCTCTACAAGAATCATATGCACAGCTTTTGCTTCTCATATCTTACTTTGTAAGACAAAAATCATAATTATAATTATTGTAAGACAAGCATTCAAGTACATTTTGCTAAATGGATATTATCACTTATTAAGAGCTCTGCTGAAGCAAAGAATAATATACAGTACATGATGACACTCTATTAGGAGAATTAGGAAGTAATGGTCTGGGAATTTATTTTAGTGCTTCAGCTTAGAGTACTGCTGAAAAATAACAAGAAAATATGCTTACAATTTCTTAATTTACCTTCATATATTTTATTCATTTATTCATTCGGTAAACTAGCTTATTTCAATATACCGTAGGCTGTTGGATTGCTAGAGCTTCTTTTGACAGTATCGAGTGTAAAGAGTGAACCAGCCCTGCATGGGACAGCAATTCATAGATCAGCATATTGCTTATACACCAAAACTCACTCATGCAGAGCCAATGTAGAGATTTTTGTGATAAGTGAGGACACCAAAGAATCCAATTGTGTTAATAACTATGTATTAAAATATTAATTGTAAAATGATATAGAATAATAAAAATCCACAGTACATTGGCAAGGATTAGACTAGAAAACAGAAAACTGAATAATCAAAAGATATCACATTATAATAAGGGGGACTTTCAGGGTGAAGAGAAATCATTCTTCACGAATTTTTATCATGAAGACCTCATTTAAGCAATACACTTTAAAGACTTGCAAAACTATTGATTAGTATCTGCTGACTAGCTCACTTCAAGTACAATATAAATCATATTTCATCCATCCATTTGTTTTCTGAAGCAGGTTAATCCAAACTCCAGGGCTGCTGGACGTCTAAAACCTAAAGTTACATGCAACTATAAATACAGTAATATAGCATTGTTTAAGTAATAACTATATGATTGCCCCATATGCTCTTATTCTACCAGATTCATTTTAAGATGATAGAATTTACAAGTGATCCTTTTTTATAGAGATAGCTGGCAGCAAGTCTTATCCTAGTATTATAGAGCCACTTTCCTCCCATTTCTACTTTGTTAATACTGGCACAAAAACAACAGGACTGCTGCTTTGGCCCACATGGCATGATTAGAACCATTAGCACCACTTAGAGCCTAACTTATCCTTGTCAGAAGCATGAGAAAGGCTGATGTTGCAATCCGTGTCATCAAAAAGCTTCCAAAAAACATTTGGTGGTATCTACACTGGTTTAGCTAAACTAAGGCCTCATTTTGACAAATTAGAAGTTACGAACATCCCAGGTCTCAACAGTAAATGATGCATACATGATTTATTAATTGGCTAGGTTTGGCAATGGTTCCTCTAATGCCATTAGGTAGCATTTTCTTGGTGTAATTTACTGCTACATTCTTGACCTCTTGCAATTCTTGTTAATCAACATTAAAAATAAACAGGACAGAATAAGACCTAGGGTGCAGTATGTGTATCTAAACACATGGCTCATTTTTATTGCCACTACTCTTTGCTGATATCATCTGCTCCTCTATTAGCTCCAAATTTCAACAACCATTTCAAGCAGTTTAAATAATGCATAGTCAGTAACACACGTTGCCCAGCAATGATTCTGTTGTTTAATTTAGACTACAGATTGCTTTAATGTGGGCAGGAAAAAAGGTATTTTTGCCTAAGACAACCTGGGCAATTCCATTTCCTTTTAAAAATAGTTTATATTAAGACATTGAAGTGAAATACTAAAGGAAGCTGCTGTTTTTGTTGCTGGGTAGACATTGAACTTGTTTTAAAATGTCTCTCTGTTTGAAACAGCAATGAATCTACACAGGAAATCTGCATGATTTGCTTGGCTACATACAGTATGCCTGTCTTGAATTATCCAACACTTGGCCATTATTGCAATAGCTGATTTTAACAGCAGAAGTGGATAACGTAACTCCATCCATCCATCATCCAACCCGCTATATCCTAACTACAGGTTCCCGGGGGTCTGCTGGAGCCAATCCCAGCCAACACAGGGCGCAAGGCAGGAAACAAACCCCAGGCAGGGTGCCAGCCCACCGCAGGGCACACACACACACACACCAAGCACACACTAGGGATAATTTAAAATCGCCAATGCACCTAACCTGCATGTCTTTGGACTGTGGGAGGAAACCGGAGCACCCGGAGGAAACCCACGCAGACAGGGGGAGAACATGCAAACTCCATGCAGGGAGGACCCGGGAAGTGAACCTGGGTCTCCTAACTGCGAGCACTACCGCTGCTCCACTGTGCCGCCCATAACTTAACTCAAATTTAGAAATAAACAATTTGGGTTTTTTTTATTTGGTTCACATTCTACCTTTTCCTCTGTTTAAATTTGACAGATATTGTGTCTTAAGACTTCTATTATATACAGTGCATGTGAATAAGCATGGCTACTTGCCAAATCAATTAAATAAATTCTTTACCATAACCTATGTGCTGAAGGATGGACTGGCTTTTGGGACTAATAGGAATTCCTGGTGGGCCACTCTCTCTGAAATATAGCGAGTGAGAAAGCTAGTGAACAAGAGAAAGATGCTGCTATGAACTTGATGTCTCAAAAATACAGTATCTCTAAATGCCCACCACCAAACCCTGGCTAGCAACAAGAGGGCAAACATTGAATCTTTACAAATAAAAAGATTTATTTTTACAAAATGTTCTTTAATAATGAAGCATCGAAGAGCACAAAAGGTAAAGAAAGAGCTGCCGGCAAATAACAAGGCAAACAAAGTGCCAAAACACAACTCAGTAGACAGGCCAAAAAACAGAGCAAATCTGTCAGAAAGACAGGAAATACACAAAAGCACAATAGATCACTAACTTACCAACCCACCAAGTGTATTCATTGAACTGCAAGGACCTGTGGGTTTTACTTAGCCTTTATATGGCTAAGACCAGTCCCCTAGGGTGAGAAAACACAAGATATTAAAAAGGCGATACTTTGACGTAAATAAACTAAACAAACAACAATGCTACCATAAAAAATGAACACAGCAGACATAAAAGAGGCATTTGAGCCCCAGTCAGGGGGTGAACCTTGGCTGAAACACAACAGCTCTTCCCAATCGCATGATCTTACTGTGATAGAACAGACAGAGTGTGTCATCCCTGGTTTAGGTCAGTTCTCTTTTTTATTTAATTCTTTTCCAGTTTTTTGCATATATTGTTATAGATTATGTCCTTGTTTGCTTTTCTTTATTTATTGTATTACAGGATTTTTTTAAATTATTGTTTTATGCTAAAATTCATTTCTTTACTTATTTGCCTTTTAAAATGTGTGTTGATCATGGAACGTTGGACCCCCAATGTTACAGCAGTGGAACCATCCTTAGTGTTATTTAAGACCTCTGCAGTCTAATGTGGCTGCTGTGGCATTAGCTTTAAACATCTGTCTATCGATCCTGTTTTTAATTTTGTATTTTCTGTTTTTTATATACAGTATATATTGGTTTTAGACTTTATTATCATGCTTTATTTAGGATTCTGATTTTTCTCATTGGTTTTGAATATTTGTTAGTTTTTTTGGTTTTTACAAACCTGTTCGCTTTTTTTTTTGAGCATGAGCAAACCAAAAATGTATGGGATGTTCAAGACACAGATGGAAGGTGGGATGGAGAAATGTCTTCAAAAACTGAAATAAACAAACACATAAATAACTCTACTAAGATACAGCAATTTATTGGGACTTCCTCATAGTGAGGAATTGCTGCAGGGTGGATGTGTTAAAGTGGTCAACTCAATGATTAGTTTACTCTGAATAATTGTGCTATACAAGCCAAGACCATTCAGGGGAGCATTCAAATGAAAAGAAATTTGGTGACCACATTGGTGAAGGTTAAGTTAAATGTTTAGGAACATAGTGCAAATGCCTGGAGTTAAACAAGTTGTCGTCATAGTTTATAGGCTTCTCTGATTGTATTTCCTCTAGTTTAATGTACCAAATGATCTGCCCTGTTTCCTACTTTATTTTACAAGGATGCCAACATTCATTAACATGTGGAATGGAGTCAACATTGGCTAGCAAGCAGTAGGCAGACGTTTAGTTAGGATAAAGAATTAACTTTGCAAATGTGCCAGAGTTTACACAAATTCGTAATTTTTTGTAAAAGTTCAGTCGAGTGCATCAGCAGCACACTACAAGATTGAAGTGAGAGGCGGTAATTCAAAGCAACAGCAGAAGTCTCAGAGAATCAGAGTGATAGGGTAACTTCTGTGCAGCCTATGCTTTGTGTTGGTCAGTGTACTGCATCCGTGGTCCTCAAGTTCTGTTCTATGGATATTTCTATCAGTTTCACAATCAGTGAGTCATTTTTAATGTTCATTGGTCTGATTCTTCCATCGCTTATTTTGCATTGAAAAGAGTGCAGTAGTGTGACATTTACTTTTATATGAATCTAGCCATGGTACCTGTCTAAGACAGATAATACTGTATAATAATTTAAAAATATTTGCTATTTCTTGCTCTATGTGTATCTTCAGCACCTGAACGTCTCTTCACTGGCACTCCCCATATCAAGGGTATTCTTAAACAACCTGGTTCTCAGGCTCAGTTATTTTTGAGGGCGTCTTTCTTACCTCCTGTCTGGTTTTATACTTTCTGTCTTTGAAGGCAACTCTCTCAGTATGCCTCATATGCCTTTGCTCCTCCTCGTGCATTTCACACTCACACTTCCTCTTTTGTGGCATTACTAAAGCCAAATTGACCAATCACACCAAAGACATACTGACCAATCAGATTGCTCTGAGGGACTAGACACATACACCTTAAGGTTTTATTATATAGTAGAAGATTAAGAAATGTGTACCTTTGCCACATATTGAAATATTTATTTCCTTTAATTAGATTCTGTTCTCTATATTGTCTCCAAATAATAATAATAACAGTAATAATAATTTATTACATAGCGCTTTGCGCAGTGAGTGGGGAGCCAATTCAATCACCACTAATGTGCTGCATCCACTTGGATGATGCGATGGTAGCCATTTGGTGCCAGTACACTTACTACATGTTAGCTGTTTGGTGGTGAAGGGTTGAGAGATAGTTAGTCAGTCAGAGACAGGGGATTTTAGGGGGCCAGAATGACCAGGCCATGGTGGACAATTTAGTTTGGACATCGGGATACACCCTGCTTTTTATGAAGGAGGCCCACGGATCTTTAATGACCACAGAGAGTCAGGACCTCAGTTTTATGTCTCATTGGTAATGCACAGTGACCCCATCACTGCACTGGGGCATTAAGATCTACAATCATACCACAGGGTGGTAGGCACCCCCTGCTGGCCTCACCAACACCTTTTCCAGCAGCAACCCAATTTTTTTCCTGGATGGTATCCCATGCAAATACTGGCCGGGCCTGAACATGCTTAGCTTCTGGTGGATGACATGTTCTGAAGTGCATGGGGTATGGCTGCTGGCTCAAGGTAATAATAATTGATAATGCCTGACCAGAGCAAACAACTGAGAATATATAGGACAACGGCTATTTCAGCATCATACCCACTTTTGAGATTATGTAGCTAAAATAACCAGAACATTAAGAAAAAAAAATATATTAAAAAACAGATCATTGTTACCCAATTAATCCATTTAAATTATTGCTTCACTAAATAAAAATGTATTAGCATGACTGATTTGTGACTTCTGGACTGGTGAAAAAAATATAGATGCTGGAAAATAACCATTTGCTTAAGACAAGGGCTAGATCAAAAGAAAAACCTGGGCTCACACAGAGACCTCAGAACAGGAACTGAGGACCACTGTTCGATACTAACATAACATACAAATCAGTGGGGAATGTACATGCACTGGCTGATTGTGGTTGTCCATTCTGGGCAAAAGTCCAGGGCCAATTTTTGATCCTAGTCCATCCCTGCATGCATCTAGACAGGATGGAAAAAAATGTTTCAAAAGACCACTTTAAACAACAATTAGAATATGTTCCACATCTTTTGTTTATAATAAAGAAACAACTCAGTTTATGGAGAAAAAATTATGCTGTGAGAGCTGGACTAATTACTTGAAATTTCCTTTCCGTTCTTTATAATGTGGAGCCGGCACACCAGAGGGCTTTGAATCAACTCTAATGGTGAACTGTGTTTAGACAGACAGATGATGTTGAATCTCTGCTCTTGCTTTGAAATCTTGGATGAATGTAATACTGAGGGAGAAGCTGGAGTCAGGCCAGTGAGTTTTTCAAGTGACTGCTTTCTAATCATGTGTCTTCAAAAATCCATACTAAACAAATCACACAGTTTTCTACTTGTTACAGATTTTGAAAAATAAACTAAGACAAACAACGGAGTTGGGCCATCATTGATACACAAAGATATGAATGTCATGTTTTTTTCAGCTGGAAATAATTCATTCATCTGTTAACATGTAATTACCAAAGCATCATTTAGTTGCCAAAGAATTCTTTGTATCACACTTTTGTATGGACACCTGTGCATGATGCCTACAGATGTTACATTGGATGGCATTAGTCATTTGACAAGTTATTAATTTAGCAACAGCAAGTAGTGGTGTGTATTTTTTCTATGTGTCACAGGTGAGCATTGTGCAGAATCTACTGCATTCACATATTTTGATCTGTTTCAATTCAACTCTATTAACATTAGCACTTTTTCCATTCTTTCAAATCTTGAACTGTCTTTTTGCATGACATACACCAAGAGGACCAGGGCCTAACCTGTCAGTAGTAGGTATGAAGTACACTTCCACACACCATTGGACAAGTTGTGCTCCATGTACATATTACACAGCAAGGCCATGCGATTGTATTCCTGGACATACTGCATTTAATTTAATTCTATATGTATCATCAGTATCATTTGTTATTAGTTCCCATAAGTTATTAGTACCTACTGGAAGGAGTATACTGTACTGTCAGCAATGATACAACAATTACAACTCTGATATTGTTTTACTGCATTTACCCTTACATTTGCAGCTTTATTATTTTTTTGTTTAAAAACCCACTAATCTACAGAAGATGTGTTCAAAATATTTAGGCTTTTTTCATTTTACAAAAGCTATCAAAAGAGAATCCTAGCATGTTAAAAGAGTCTATGTTGTAGACAGTAGCTAAAGGTATGAACCAGTGTATCTGTGCATTCAAATATCAACACAAACCATCAATGAGGGATACTCCTGCAAACACATTATCCCTTAAACATTTAAATACAGTCATTTTCAACCTAGGTAGCACATTTTCTTAAAATTTTCCTTATTTTCTTCTCCAAATCCCTGGACTCTTCAAGGAGCCAGGAAAGTAAAATAACGAGTAGGCAGCAGAAAAAGAACCTACAAATAGCCCAAATGGCAATCAGTTGTTGTTTTTTATTTTTCTATTCTTTATTATGTAAAGCACTTTGAGCTACTGTTTGTATGAAAATGTGCTATATAAATAAATGTTGTTGTTGTTTCCAACTGCACGCAAGGGGGTTTGTATTATGGCAAACCTTCATACAGATAATCCAGCCTTAGTGAGAGATTAAAAAGACTTCAGAATATAGGTATGCATCACTTAACATTCACAATACATTCTGTTAAATAGGACGGTATGTGATTTAGACATTGTGCAAACACTACAGCTGGTACTCTCTCTGATGCTGAAATATTTTAAACTATTTTCACAGTCTACTTTGAGAGGACCTTGAAGTATAACTGCTGCTTCTCCAGATCAAGGAACAGTCAGTTGAGAAGACCTGACCATGTACTTTGAATACATTGTGTGCCTGTTTTAGGCTATGTGGAAGAAAAGGTCCACAGGAATTAAACTGAAAGGCAGACCTAGGATATGTTAGAACAGTTATGTGTCTTCAGCTGTTTTGGGAGCATTTGTGCATTCTTCAAGAAGTGCTGGAGGATTTGCTTGGCATAGTGAGGCCAGGTCAGCCAAGCTCAGCATACTGCTGTCATAATCCTAACCATAAAAAGCTAAATTAATTTTAAAACGCTCTGGTCAATCTGAAACAATTTTTTTTCTGTAAGCTGTCAGATGTACAGTATACAGTATATCCAGTACACTGTAGCTCACTTTTTCCAGGTTTTTTTTCTGAAGTGGAACATACTCATTAAACTCTGCCTGTAGATGTCAGTTAGAAATAAAATATTAACTTTCATTCATACGCTGATGACACCCAGCTGGATTTATCATTTGAGCTAAGTAATACTTCAATTACATCATAAATGGATTGCTTTATTGATGTGAGGCACCAAATGAATGACAATTCTTTGCTTTCTAAAACCTGTGTTTTGTAACTTAAAAATATAGTACTGCAGAGCTAAGGCATTTAGAAAAATAGATTCCAATAAGAAGTGACTATTTTAGAGCTACTACATACTGTCAGGCCATTTATGACTTTCACTTACTACTCTACAGGTGATTGAAAACACCACAGCAAGGATCATAACTAGAGC
Source organism: Polypterus senegalus (assembly GCF_016835505.1). Taxonomy (NCBI): domain Eukaryota; kingdom Metazoa; phylum Chordata; class Cladistia; order Polypteriformes; family Polypteridae; genus Polypterus; species Polypterus senegalus. Next base: position 59,031,750 of record NC_053170.1, read on the forward strand.
TAAGAAGTAAGGAATCATAATTAATGTTGTTAGTCACGTTAATCACAAATGGAGCTTTTTATTCGGAATTGTACTTTATTAATAGCCACCAGTACGCCAAATAATGATAAACCCTAATGAACAGCACACCAGCAATAATCTACACTGTCACAAGCCTGACAAAGAGCCATAGCAAGGTTTGGGGCAGCCACCCGTATATTATTTCATGGCTGCAAAATTGAATAAAGTGATAGCACTGATGTACACAAATCAGAGTCCAAAACAGAACTGAGGGGATAGAGGAAAGGTGGCAGCTTTTAAAGGCTAGTATAGGAAGTGACCTCAAAGGGGCCGGAACCGGAAGGGTCTTCATCCATAGGCTCGGACCCGGAAATTACGTCAAAGTGGTCAGAACCAGAATTGACTTCATCAGGGCCAGGCGGTATTTCCCGTGAATGGTCTGCAGAAAAGTGAGAAAAAGAGTCAGTGCACTCTGCCACATCCCAGTCTGGCTCGGAATTACCCTCATTCAAGCCTTTTAGTTACCTCCCATGCGCCTTCCCCCTTTCTTTTATTTCTCCTTCAAATTCCCAAGTGAGCACTTCCTCCTCCTCCTCCCCCAATTCTGACTCACCCAACTAAGATGGAGATCTCCTTTTTGAACAGAACCTGTGAGTACTTCAGGCAATCAAGTACACTAGCAAGGCTGCACTCCAGAACTACAACTCCTATGCTGTGATGTCCAAACTGAAATTATGTCAGAGCGATGCTGCCACCCAGCATACTAGGAGAACACATAATCTCAGGAGGCAGTCTCCCTCTGTCCTTCATTACACCAGCTTCTTGACTGGGAAAAGGAATAGCAACCATCCCTGTCTGAATGCCAATCCATCCACACAGTCCATCCATGGTGGCCTCATGACCAAGATAGTGAGCACCAGCCAACTTTCATCCATCCCAGCTATCCAAGTATAATGACCTTCTGATCAGGACCATTAGCATCAAACAACCCAGTCAGGAAGCCCATCTATCCCTGCTGTCCATTCATGATTGTTCCCTGGCCAGGAAAGGGAACTCCGTCCATCTTGGAAAGGAATCCAGTCTATACATGTCACTTATTACAATATACAGTATATGAATATTTCTTTATATATTGCATCATTTTTAAACATTATTTTCAGTTTACATTGCAAGCTTTTTGTCACACTATATTTTTACTTATTGTATAGAGCTGGGCTCATATGTAGCACTGCATTTGATATCAATAAGAACATAAACAAGAATATGGCTTGGTACAACAGTTAATGCTGTAAGCCTAAAATAACAGAGATACATTAAACCTTGATTAGTAAAACAAAAATTATTTTAACAATAAAACTTCCAATTATCCACTGTTTTTGAACTGGGTTGGAAAACCACTATCCTTTAGGCTCCCCCATACTAAGACCCCTGATTTAGTTTAACATCACACAGTCTTTCAAATGAGATGGTTGTTTCTCCTGCATGTTTAGCCAATAAAACTAAAACATGCTCACAATAAAGCCTAGGTTCAGGAGACCCTTCCAATTTGTGTGAACACGTATTAAATAAGAGCCCTCAGGTCATGCTCACGCTTAACACAAGGCCTCTGTGAACAGGTCACAAAGTAATGCTTCTCTTTCCTCTGTCACCAGCATGCCATGAAATAAATCATAAGTTAATAACTCCCTTTACATTTAGCAGGAAGTCCAAATCCAAAATCTGCAGACAGTAATATAATATTGCAGTTGGGCTTATTTATAAAAGGCAAATTGCTTTCTGTTTTATTCAAGATGAATGCCAACCTGGCAATTTTCTTTAGAAGTAAATTAACATCATTCAGGTCAATTTCACATGAAGCTGTGTTTGGATTAAATTCTGGGACTGGCATAAGACTCTATTTCTGCTGTGCCTTCATAGAGTGGTGGAGGACCACCCTCAGTGTACTAAGAGCTACCGCCAATCAGTGTCAAAACAAATATGCTAGCTTCATCATCAATTCCGAGTAACAAGGGATCTACACACACAGTGACTTGTCTGCATTTTGTAAACAATGCACACACCTTACTCATACTTCAAATGGTACCAGTAAGTGTTTCTATAATTCAGTTTATTGTGTCATTGGAAAGAAATACATACCTTTAGAACTGGTAACAAAGAGGGTTGTAGTCACTTAGTGTTAGCCTTGGGACATTAAGTCCCGTTCCTTGTCCACTGAGGTACACTGTCGATCATGTGCTGAATTTTCCATTCTGTTTATTTTGAAGATTCTATGATTGCCCTTGCTGCCCTGAAACCAAACCTGAAGAAACTGCTTCTGGATGGATCGCCTTAAATTAAACAGCCTTTTGGTTTTGATTTTTCTTTCAGCCGTGTTCTTTTAAAAGCTTCCAGTAAGTTCAGATCATTCTGCTTTTAGATCTCATGTTTCATAGTTACCTTCAAACCTAAACTAACTTGTATATTTTTTCAATTAATTTATCTATTTTATTTAATCTTAGTCTCTTCTAACTTTTCAGAACAGGGGAATAATGTATATATAGCAGGTCCTTATACTTTATTCTACTCTCAGATTACACATCTGTTTTCTTTACTCCTCTGTATAGAATCCTCTCTACCTTTGTTTATTAATTGTGATGCGGATTCTCCGCTCTTCTAAAATTACTTGGCTGCCTCATAGGTTTGCATTCTAAGTTTCATAAATCTCCAGTGATCTTCTGTAGGCTGAATTCCATTTCTATTCCTCTGCTATAATTTACTTCTTTTTTCATTGTATTCATTGAATTACTAAATATGAATGAAACTGAGGCACTTCAAATATTATTTAAATATTGTCTCAGATGACAGTGTCACACTATGATCTATACAGTATATGTAAATTGATAAGGTTTGTGTCTGTCTGTAGAACCTAGACCTTGGCCTTAGTCAAAAGCTTATGACGTCATATAGATAGATAGATAGATAGATAGATAGATAGATAGATAGATAGATAGATAGATAGATAGATAGATAGATAGATAGATAGATAGATAGATAGATAGATAGATACTTTATTAATCCCAAATCCCAATCATATGGACTGGTAAAGAAAAAATGTGGCTAGCGGCAACATCCAGAAATTTTCAGCGCTCACATCTTTCCCATGGCAAACTGCATAGGGAAACTAACTGACAAGGTGACATGGCAGATAGAAAAGAAGAGCCACAACATCTACTGAGCACTAGGCAAATTGCAGAAGCAAATAGAAAGAAGATGACAGGTTTGGCATCTGTTAAGCATCAAGCATATGTGGTGCAGCAACTTGCTGGTACAGACAAACTACTGGGGCTTGAACCTTGAATATCGGAGGACTGGTTCAGATAGGCTTTCACTTTGCCTTTTCCCAAACACCTGTGCCTCAATATATTGCTGTTTTCCTGTCCCCCATTGCCCCTTTAGAGTTAGTTTAGCTTACGTTATGTTTTTTTTCCATTATATTACCATTTGCTTCCAGACACACACACAGAATTATAAGGATTGGTCCTGGCTTTGTACCAGAGGTTGCTGCTTATTGGCTTGTGCTCCTCATGAACATATGGTAGACTGAGTGATCCAGAAAATGGATCAACTGAGATTCTGCAATGAATATCCAACTAAACTAGATTTCTTCTGCACTCAATCACAGAAACATATTTAATCTTTCAAATCTTTCATCTTATTTAATGGTTGATTTTCTGAACTACTCTAGTTTTACATCCTTTCATCTCTCCCAGCTTTTTCCTTCCTTCTCTTCAACGCTTTTTCTTTTTCAACATAAAAATAACCAAATACATACATATATGCGTTTGTGTCTTGTCCAGTATGAAAATTCATAAAATTGAACCCCAGAAGGTTTGTAGAAATTCCTCATTTGTATAGGGAAAGACTGTAGGCTTTGTTTAGTACAAAATTTAGTGGGTGCACTGATCCCAGGTTGTGCCAGGTACCAATGCTTGAGTTTGTCCTGTAGGTAAATCCACACTGTATAACTTCTCTCCACTAAAATCTTTGCAAATTACCAGGAAGGCAACACCACAGGACTATTCTAAATGTAGTTTGTACTCCCAATCTGTGCAGTGCCATGGTATCCTTGCTAGTATGCATAGTATGTATACATGTGTGACTATTTGTATGAATTGTTTTGTGTGCTATCATAGCAGTAATAGATTTGTAAATATTTATTTCCGCCTAGTAACCACTGTGACTACAGGTTAGAGTAAGTCCTCCACCCTTCTTATGAGTTGTAAAAGATGATGAAAGGAAGTTTGTGTCAGGAAGGGCATATAAGGGAATATTTTCTACAATTCCCACAATTTGGGGGAAAACAGCCAACCTTGATAGTTTGCAGTGAGACTGCGAGTGAGAGAGCAGCAAGAGTAGTTGTGCCTAGTGGCTAAGGTGTGCGATTGTAAACCGCAATGTTTCAGACTCATTCACTGTGTAATTATAAGCAAGTCACTTGACCTGAATAAACTTTAATTAAAAAAAAAATAGGACAATAATCGTACTGTACGATATATCTGTCATTATCAAGTTCCTGGGCATGATGCTTATCATATGCACTATGTTAAATAAAGTGTGTGTATGAAAAATTATATGACCCTGTTTATTATGAAGTAACATAATATTTACAAACCAGCCTAATTCAGTTCAGGGTTATGAGTGAAGGAGGCTATGCAGCAGCATCTGGTGTAAGGTAGAACCGATTCCTAGTCAGGGTGCACCACAAGGCTCACTAAGACACACAACTCTCCTAACATACACGTCTTTAGGACAAGGAAATACAATCTGGTCAACCAGTAGAAAATCCACATAGACACTTGAAAACAAGGAAAATACTCTATGGACAATGACCAGACATAAAATTCAGATCCAGAATGCTACGGTATATCTATATGGCAGCAGTACTAACCCCTGCATTATTGTGATATACCAGTGGGAAATGTACTCTTTCAACAAAAAGATAATTTAAGTTGATAAAGACTCACCCTCAGTTGTTTCTAGAAGTATGGGTCAAGCATGTTATATGCTTAGACAGAAACATTTAATAATAGAAACATGTGGACCTCCAGTCTTCCTGAAATCAAGGTTCTAGCCCCAGTAGCACTTGAGTACCAACAAGTTGCCGTTCCCCATGTGCTGGATGCTTAGCAGATGCTGGAACTGTCACTCTTCTTCTTCCTATCACATAATCAGCTTCTACAATTTGCTTCCCATTCAGCAGATGTTGCTGTTCTTCTTTTTCTTTCTGCCACGTCACCTTCACCTTCAGGCTCTATTGTAGGCATGGAACTGGACAGTTTGACATCTGTGGCAAAGTGACAGACGCTAAGCAGGCTCCTGTCAATCGTGAAGAATCCACTGCATCCACTGAACAGTATCATCTCCAGACAGAGGAGCAGCTTCAGCAACATCTACCTTCTGTAACGTCACAGAGGTTGCCACTAGCTACATTTTTTTACTTCACCAGCGTGTATCACATCATAAGCTTTTGATTTAGTACAAGGTCAAGTTCTAGCATCAAAAGACAGACACAATCGTTAGCATTTTATATACCACGTATGGATAAAACTTTATCAAGCACACAATCCTGTCCAGTGGGAAATAATGCAAACATTTTAAAGTTTACTTAATTCAGTTTTAGTGTTCCTGCTAACATTCAGCACAAAGCAAGTGCTTGTTTATCACAAAGCTTGTCCACACACACTTGCTTTTGGAAAATAAGAGAAACATAATAGTATCTGGAGAAAACCCCACACAGAACTTGCATAGTTCACACAAAAAAGAATGGCCTTAAACTATGCACTCATAGCACTAACTAAATTATGGTAAAGTTAAATCCTTGTATTTATTTTTACTTCACTCTTTCCTGCACAGAATGGTGGATAGCAAGACCTTACTCTACATCTACTGGGTCAAGAAGAGCCAAACCTAACAGACCACCTAAACCAACTTGATTTTGCAAAGGAATATAACTTACACATTACATTTTTGAGATGTTGGCAGAAGCTGAAGAAACCCCACTAGGACATGGAGGAAATTTGATAGAAGCACAATGACAATGGGTAGGCCAGGAACAGAACACAAATCACTGGAGCTGTGAAGCAGCTTCTATGCATTAATACAATGAATTTAGCATAAAAAATGATTTTGAAAAAATTCTTTACAGGAATACAGGATACAGAGCTACCTAAACATGGAGGATCTATGAGCAAATTGCACTTGACACACTGAGAATCACAAACTTGGACAGCCATGTTTTCATCTTACTGGTCTTTCCTCTTCAGGGCTGTGCTGCTACTTGACCTACCCAGAAACTGGCATATGAGGCAGCATAGCTCTAAAAGGCACAGGAAACATATGCTAATGCACAAGAGAGAGCAAAAACTAATAGTTTCTCTTACTTTTCTGCTCAGACTACAGTCATCTTAAGAAAGAGGAAATGAGTAAAGTTATTCATGTTCTTCTTTTACTTAAAGTAATATGGTGTTTTATTTTACTATATGTGTAAAAACATTCTGTGGTGTAAGAATAAAGTTGAGAAGTGTACAATATTAAATAAATTAGGTTGATTTTTTTCCTTAATTATCAGGGAGGGAGTATAAAAATTCCCTTGTTGAGTGCTGCACTTTTCTCAGTTATTGTTTTCCAACATGCTCAGTGCTTTTTAATTTTATAACTGGTGAAGGTCAAAATGCAAATATGACAACTTTCCTTAGCGGCTGCAGGACAGCTCGCTGGCGTGCTAGCAGGACAGTGAAATCCTAAGTCACATTCACATTTTTAAGTTCAGGCTGTTACAGATTTACTGAGCTGCTTGTGAATTTGGCTCATTTGGCTCCCTCTAGTGATCCTATGATGCTAGACATGCTGCTGCTCCATTGTACACTCTCACTATACAATGTAATGCAGGATACTTAAAGCCTTACTAGGAATAATGGTTTGTTACTTGGAACCATTTCTTATTTTTAAACTAGAAAAATATTATTTTGAACTTAATTAGATTTGTTAAACGTCAGAAAATACACCCTTACATTATGATATAATAGCATGTATGTTTTAATTGAAAAAAAGTTTGGTTTTTTTTCTCATAGCATACCAAATATGGCAATTAACTCTGGTCAGAAGAAAGTCTAGGTCGAGGTTTAAAAAGACTTTAGTAGTTGTAAATCTGTAGTGTAGGCTAATTTTCTTAATTAAAGCTTTTAATTAAAAGATATACACAATCAAGCACAGTGACAAAGATGCGTGATTAAAGCAATAATTTAACATAGCATAATATAACAGGACATTCTCAGACCCATTTCATTCACTTCAGGCACCAAAGGGTGTAAAAGGTAGGGACCATGGCAGGGTGCCAATCCATCACATGGCCTACACTCAAAACACACTCTTAAGGAGACCATTTTGAATCACTATGCTAACTGAAACTACATGCATTTGGAGATATGGGAGGAAAAGAGGAGTATGCAGAGGAAAACATACAGACACGTGGAGAAAGTGCAGACTGGACTTTTCTTCTTAAGGCATGTCCTTTTGCTCAGTGTATTCCTTTCAAAGCATATACCCACAAATAAAACATTTAAGTTGTATTGCTGTCATCAAACATGTAACTGATGAGGAAAGGGTGAGTAATGTTTATGGGCTTAGAAGAAGAAGAAGGGAACAAAGTCAGGGGAAATGAATACAAAAGAAGATACAGTAATCCCTCCTCGATCGCGGGGGTTGCGTTCCAGAAAGCGCGATAGGTGAAAATCCGCGAAGTAGAAACAATATGTTTGTATGGTTATTTTTATATATTTTAAGCCCTTATAAACTCTGCCACACTATTATAAACATTTCCAGCACAGTTATACAGCATAAACCCTTTGTATTCTCTTAGATATTAGGTAAGATTCATTGAAATTATGTATGTAAACACACTGTTTATATACTGTACAGTAAAACCTAAATATTATTTTAAAGATATCGAGTGTCTCCGATATCACGTATGTTACAGCCATTATGATAGACATGCCACCAGCAATAAATACGTACAATACAAGAAAAATTGTATACAGTAAATGTGTGCACAGTGACACTAAACGTACGTACATGTACTAAGTACTGTAAGTAGAAAATTAATTATGGTTACTCACCAATGACACGATGACTTGTCCGATACCGATGAGTTTAGTTTTACTGCACAACAAAGGAGAGCGTTACAGCTCTTCTAAAGGAGCCTCTTCAAGCGACTGTGTAGCACCGCCGTTGTTCTTCTCCTGGCAGTCTTCAATCCAAATCCCTAAAGCAGATTCCATCCGGACTACTGCCTTATTACATCTACTTACAACTCGTTTTGCACCCTGGTTAAAAGGACACTGCGGCCTTAGATCTTATATTCCTTTCCTACTTTTTAAATAAAAAGAATCGTATCCTCATTGATGCCATATTGGCGTCCTACAGCAGTGTAGCTTTTCCCTTCCTTCAACATATCCAAAACTTTTACCTTTTCGGCAATCGTTAACATCTTCCGTTGGCACTGGGCACAGCCCCCGAAGCAGGAGCAGGAGCAGATCGTTTTGGAGCCATAATGAAGGGCTTGACTATGCACAAAGATAAACACAAAAGTTAACTCTTTACACAGCGAAACACGTTGATGCTGAATGAGCAAGACGAGACTTCCTGGTTAACGTTGTGGAATCGAATTTGGCGCTCCCTCGCTGAGCCATTCAGCACACAGGAACTTAACTGAGTGCTCTGATTGGTTAGCTTCTCAGCCATCTGCCAATAGCGTCCTTTGTATGAAATCAACTGGGCAAACAAACTGAGGGAGCATGTACAGGAAGTAAAAAGACACATTGTCTGCAGAACCCGCGAAGCACCGAAAAATCTGCGTTATATATTTAAACATGCTTACATATAAAATCCGCGATAGAGTGAAGCCGTGAAAGTTGAAGCGCGACATAGCGAGGAATTACTGTACTATGATTCTGGATTTTTTTTTAAATAATGTATGGTTTCATTTTGCATTTATTTAATGTTCTTTTGGCCAGTTTTGAAATAGTGAGAATTCATATTTAATGTTTATTTTGTCCTGAAGCAAACCTTTGAAATAATTAAAATGTGTAATGTCTTATTGCAAAATTATTTTGGACTTTGCTTGTGTACAGTAGGTAGGCATGTTGCTATGCAGGGCAACCGAAGGTCATGACCCACACTGACAAGGTATAAAGGTCAGGAGTCATGCATTTCCTGATTATCACAGACTGGATAGAAACCAAAAACTTTGGAGAGTGTCTATATTAGTTATAGTCTTTTTGGCTTCAGAATTTGTACAACTGAGTTAGGACAGCTTACTAGCTCTCCTAAATCCTGATGTAGTTAGGAGTAGTTTCCTAAATTGGGAAAATTGTTCTTTTCAGGACATTATTGCTTTTCATCACCCTGTTCCTCTTAGTCATATCCAAACCTAGTATTAAGCTTCTGTCAGTAATATCTGACTTTGGATGTGTGCACTGACGATCTTGGTTTATACAGTACTGACTACAGCTGTTAAAACTAATGGAGGAGTAACTGTCAGTATTACAGTGTTTACATCTGTAGGTAGTTGTACAAGCAAGTAGACCCTGCTGTTTTCAGACAGGTGGCTGAAGCTTCTCTTCTCCTTGTTCAAGGCTGTTGTAAAGATTCCCTTGGATGTGGCTGTTGGCATCTTCCTCCCAGTGGTTAGTAGTCATGACAATTACCTTCAAGTTATGCATGCAAACCTCCTTTAAAGTCCTGCTTGGGATGTCCTACTGATGTCTTCCTGGTGACACCTTTTCAGTGAAGAATCAGTTTTTAGTATCCTACTATCTTGCATACCAAAAACATGCCCAAGTCATGGGAGGTAATGTTTCTTTAACAAAGTGAAAATGCCTGGGATACTACAACATGAAATTATATTGGTGTTGGGAACGTTCGTCAGACTAAGAATTGTTATGGGCCCATCAAAGGTAGCACAACTGAAAGCAATTGAGTTTGTTTTCAGCTTGACTTATAGAACCTAGGATTCACTGCCACACAATACAGTGCTGTTAAAACGTGTTGGAAACTGTCATATTGGTCCTTGTTGTAAGCCTGCTATTTTCCCACATGCAAATGGAGAAATTACATGCCATTGAAGTTACTTTTTGAAAGTTTGTCTCCGTGTTCGCAGAAAGATTATTGTTGATGGTGGGCCCAAGATAGGTGTAGTGATGAATGGCTTTTGATTTGTATTATCTCTTTTGACAGCTGGAGGGACATCGATGTCTTGCCTCACCATACTTGTCTTTCACAATCTGACAGTTCAAAGTCTGAAGGCCTGAAAGACGTGCTCCACTATAATGTGCAGATAAAGTAGACCCCTGCAAAGTCACGGTGCAGAATTCACAGCCTCAGTTGTTCACAGATTTTTCCTTAGAACCTCACTAAGAATTGTTAGCAGAAACTGCAAATATCCTCTGCAATTTTTGTATGTTTTTTATCGTGGCAATACTGTACTGTAGCGAGAACATAAAGCAACTGTAAAGGAAAACGCAGCTTGGGATGATGACATCATTATCTTCAATCAATATCATTCATTACACTGCACAACAAAGTGCTTCTTGAACACTGTTGGGTGTTTCTTATAGATTTTTGGGTGCTGATCACAAATATCACATCAAAATTTACACATCATGTAGCATTTCAGAGAACTCTTCAGTTTTGTCATGATTTTTTCTTATATTTGTATCCAAACATTTTCACCCCCGTGACTTATCAACAACGGTTTGTGCAGCCTGGGCATGCCCAGGCATGGAGTCAGGCCAGGTTGGAAGCTGTTCTGTGGAAGTTGACATCCTGGGCATATCTGGGCAGGTCTGAACAAGCTTGACGCTGTCTCAGCATGCTATAAAGGTGACTTGCATACACCGATCCTGCTCATTTGGTTTATATAGATAGTCAGTGTGTATGTATAGTATCAGTAAGTAAAGTATAGTATCTGTAGCAATATAACAGTAAGTAAGCTTGATGCTATAGACGTCTTGGTGTCAAGCGATATGTCTTGTCAATGTCCTAACAGCTGTGTTACATTCTGCTATATCTATGGCGAATATACACTTGTGCCTCAGATATGTTGGATGACTGTTCTTGTGAAGAAAGCTTATCATCTGTATTTCAGCTGCAAAATTGGTGATCAAGACAAGGAATGGGCGCCTCACATTTGCTGTGCAACATGTGCTGTCAGTCCGAGAGCCTGGCTCAGAGGCACTTGAAAGACGATGCGTTTGCTATTCCGATGATATGGCGAGAACAGAAAGACCATGTGACAGACTGTTACTTCTGTTTGACTAATGTGTCTGGTTTCTCTGCCAAAAGCAAGAAGTCAATTAATATCCTAATCTGCCTTCAGCAATGAGACCCGTGCCACATGATGATAGTCTTCCAATTCCCAAACCACCAAAGGATTGGACCTTAGACGAACCAGATGAAGAAATTGCAATACAGGGTACTGACAGTGACATTGACCCAGATTTTGAACCGTGCTCATCAGGTGATCCACATCTGATAACACAGTCCGAATTGAATGATTTGGTCAGAGATTTGGGTCTGTCAAAAGCAAAAGTCAAGCTGCTGGGCTTGAGACTGCAGGAATGGTGTTTGGTGTCACCAGGTACGAAAATTTCTGTGTTTCAAGGCCAACATCATGATATAACCAAATTTTTTGCACAAGTCAACAGTCTCTGTTTGAATTGAAGGATTGTTCTCGGCCTTGGGTTGTGATCACAACCCGGAAGAGTAACAGCTCCTCATTGATTCGTCAATGTTAAGCCTGAAAGCTGTTCTGCTATACAATGGCAACGTTTATCCTTCAGTACCTGTTGGCTATACAGCACACATGAAAGAAATATATGAGAATATGGAACTGTTGCTGAAACATGTCCAGTATAGCAGGTACAACTGGAGTATCTGTGGAGATCTTAAAGTCATTGCTCTGTTACTAGGACTGCAGCTCGGCTATACAAAGTACTGTTGTTTAATCTGTGAATGGGACAGCTGTGCCAAAGAGTCGCATTATTCTCAACAGAACTGGCCACTCCGTAAAAAGTTAATTCCAGGACAGAAAAATGTGGCACATGAATTGCTTGTCGACCCGGCAAAGATATTTTTGCCTCCTCTTCACATAAAACTGGAACTCATGAAGAATTTTGTGAAAGCACTGAACAAGGAAGGTAAAGGTTTTTGTTATTTAAGGCAGATTTTCCCAAGAATAACTGACGCCAAAATCAAAGAGGGCATTTTTGTTTCCCCCCAGATCAAACATGTTATGAGTGACAAGCGGTTTGAAGATCTGTTAGTTGGGCCAGACGAAACTGCCTTGTAAGCCTTCAAAGACATTGTTGACAATTTTCTGTGTAATTATAGAGCCCCAAACCACATTCTCTGGTAGACAAACTTCTCAAAGTTTACAAGACAACGAAGTGCAACATGTCACTCAAGATTCATTTCCTCCACTCACACTTGGACTTCTTCCCTGCAAATCTCGGTGCTGTCAGTGACGAACACAGTGATAGGTTTCACCAGGACATTGCTACGATGGAGAAACGATACCAGGGCAACTACAATCCGTCAATGCTTGCTGACTACTGTTGGACACAGCAACGTGATGCACCAGACATTGAATACAAAAGAAAATCAGGAGCAAAACACTTTTAATTCTGTTGAATTTAATAGCTTACGAGAAACATAAACGTGAATAAATATGTTATTGTCAGTAAACATATAAACGTAACTTTCTCAGAGTTCCTATAGGTTGCAGTGAAACCAAAACTATATTCGTACATACCCAGTAGGTACCTGTCACAATCAGCAAAAAATTTCAGGAAGCAAGACTTTTGAAAAAAATTGAGTATCCATACATTTTGCAGTTATTTTTATTAAATCAAATTATTATGTATTTTACATTCTAGCACAGTAGAAGACATAGCAGTACAGTACTATACAGTATATAGGTTTACCTTTACATTCTTTTTTTTTTACGGTAATGTATTAAGCTGAGTTTGAAATGAAATGGAAGTGTTTTGGGGCATATTTAGGGTTTAAACTATAAAAATAGGAATTTTTTTGACCACAATAAAATTCACGTTTTTTCCACAATTCGGGTGTTCTATGGAACGTAACCCCAGCGAATTTCGGGGTTCATCTGCACTCTGTAGTATGTGACATAGCAGCACCAATTATCAACAAAAAAGCAAGTCTGTAATTAGAGGTGCATTAATTCTGGTCTTTGTTCTCAGAAGGGAAAGAGCAAACAGTCCTAGGTCAGACATTGTGCAAACGTAGATGTTTTAGCTGATGACCAAAATGCATAATTCAGGGTACTGACAAAAAACGTCCCAAGTGAGAGGGTGCAAGTACACATTCCTCCTTGACTCTGCTTAAGATCTTAAAAGCACCATACTGAACCATTCCCCTTATTTTCTTATAAAAGAAGCAGATGGCACTAAGCAGCTTTAGAAGACAACATATCTCTGCCAATAGCTTAAAAAGGTCCTCCTGACTGACAAAGTCAAGTGCTTTAGCAAAGTCAGTATCTGCAATGTAGCAGGGCTTCCCTTGTTCTCTGCATGTTTTCTGTACTTGTAGCAAAAAGAGTATCATGTCAGCTGAACACCTTACAACTTTAAAGTCACACTGTAAATCAAGGTTGATTTGTTCAGTTACTGTATTTTAAGGAGTGTGATTAGTACTAGGAATACAAACAGTTTACCAATAATATGAGCAGAGAAATGCCTCTTTTGTTGTTGCAACCACTTCTCTCAACTCTATTTTTTATAGGGTAAAATGTCTGGTATCTCTCATGCCCTGTAATTCAGTCCCATCTGTCCAACATTGATCTGCAGAAGCAGGAGGAGAGTGTTTTACAGCTCTTAATTAATTTCTGTGGCTATTCCATCAGAAGACTTTTCTGATGCCCTATAGATTTGCTGGGCTCAATCTACAAATTTAGTACTACCATTAGGCTTTTGACAGCACTCAAGGCTGAACTAACAATAGTCTTAGTTCAGAAGAAAAGCACTAAAAAGTGCTCTGTCCATCATTAAAATTTTAATCATGAGTATTTTAAGATGTGAGCAGACCTATCGTTCACTGTACCAGCCTATGAGCCTTCTCAATCTGCATGTACAACTCTTGGACATTGTAGGTATCAGTTTATCTGTGGAACTCATTGAAGCCATTACTTGTTGGTGCAATGTCTTACAGCTTCCTGGTTTTTTTTTTTTTGTTGTTTTAAGTGGCTGGAGGCTCTTGTTATTAGTTAACTGCCTGTGTTCAGCTATTGTATATGGAGGAATATTTAGGAAAAAAATATGTAAATAATAAATACACAAAAAAACTAAATGAACTTTGAAATGTGACCATCAATAAATAATACAAAATTATTAATTAAAAATTGCCATGAAATACAGTACCAGTTTAAAGCTTCTATTATCAAGATACCATTAAATTGATTTAAAAATAAAGCCAAGACATTACTAGTATTTCCAGTGGTTATTCCTGCTTGAAATGACTGATTTTTTATTTATTACTCACAACAAGACTGCAAAGCCCTATTTTTCAGCAGCAATTGCTCCATTGTCCTAATGGTAAACTCTCTTAGGTCATCCGTAGTTACTCATATGAAATACCAATTTGGTTATTATAGAAAATTGCAAAGGCAATGCTTTAGATGGCTATCGAATCCCAAATTCCTGCCTGTTGGATGAGGTGCTTTTTGAAGGCAACAGATCTCCAGCAGCTCTGGGAAGTTTCATTTCCATATACAGGACAGTAGCACAATATTAAAACATATTGTGATAGTGTTTAAAGTACAGCATCCCCATAGCGTATAGCCGTAACAGTAACTGTGTAAGCTGTGTAAGGGATACAGAACACATTATATTGGTCAGCTTTTGCAATTGCCTGTGTGTTCAGTCCGCAGCAGGACTTAGAGTGTAACACTTTAGTTTTGAACCCAGGTAATAAAATTGTCATGAAACATCCAACCACACAAGTCACTGTGAACAGAAACCTATTATTTCTGACAAATTATGAAAAATAGCTGTGATAAAATGATTTTTGGTTTTATATTGTTGTCATAAACATAACCTTTGAAACACAGATGGCAGGCATTAAGGAACCATTAACTTTTCTGCTTCGAAATGGTTGTAATCAGTTTGCTACTGTATTAGGCTACTATTTCATATTTGGATTTGTGACCTATTAGTTGAAGTTGCAAGCCACTCAGCGAGATATTTTTTTGTTTGCAAACCTTCTAAATACAACTTCAATAAACACACCAAGTGCCTGTGGCAAATGACAACATACCACAAGTATGAAAAATAATATAACTCAAAAATACAAGCTTATTCTTTAGGCATATGCCTACTTCTTATAGTACACAAGGTTGAGCTCTTAATGACAAGAAAGTCCCTTTTCATAAATGTTGGATTGTTTTTCTAGGTATGCATATTTTTCACATTTGATTGAAATAACATTTGTTTTAAGATGAAAAGAAGCAAATCTTTTTCAATAATAATTACATAGTGCATAACTATAGCAATGGTGTTTAGATGGTTTTTCGTTTCAAAATTTTTGTCTGTGCGTCTTGTTGGGTATAAGGTTTTGGTAGATCAGGTCATGGTAGGTTAAATTCGGTTTGGAGAAACACTGCTTTCCAACAAAGGAACTTGATTTTCATTTTTTTTAAGTCAGTAAACAAGGCAGAAATAACCATAGTTCCTAGGTTTGATTTTGGATGAGGGTGTGTTTATGTGAAAAAGCATGATATACATAATTCTCATGAATCTTCAATAATATGCAGCTCTATTAACTGAGAACTCTCAGATGCTATAATATACGTGTCTTGTGTTGCTGAGTTGCCATGTGCCCTGCAGTGGACTAGCACCCCTGCTGTCCCGGTTCTTCAACAGCCCCAAATGTTTTAAGACAGTTGTTAATTTATTTTCTTATCCTACTTATTCTGCTACACTTTGGCAGTGGGACAAAAAAAATGCTAGAAGCATCAAAGGGTGTAACTCCAACGCAGGAGAGCCTATACTCACACTTACAAAGCAATCTAAAGTTACCAATCAATATAACCTTTATATAATTGAGAAGAACAGAATACCTGGAGGAAACCTAGACAGACAAGGAGAAAATGTGGGGATTCCTCACAGACAAAGCCTGAGCCAGGATTTGATCTCAGGACTTCACCCAGGATATGCGAGTACTGACACACAGGACTAAAGTCTGGAAAACACTTGAAGTTTTACTTAGTTCTTCCTAAAACTACTTTTATAAATTTTTAAAAATAATATCTTTCCCTTTATGTTTTATTAGTGATCAGCATGAACTGAAAAAAGGAGATAAGACTTGTTCCAAGTCTTGCATGCTCTTTTCCTTCTTCATGCATTTTACTTATTATCTGATAATGGATTCTGTCTGGACAGCTACTACAACTGGAACAGGTATAAGTCAAATATGATCAGTTTTGTCTAGTCTTTGTGCCAAGATGTGTCCATATACATATGCTATTGAAACCAACAAGATTCTTGACTTTTGAGTATGAGCTGGCGGTTGATCCCTGAAAATCATAACTCTAACTCATGCACTCTTTGGATTGTCCACAGAAAACTTTTGTGTATCCATGCAACTGTTCAATTTGTTGCTCATAAAGTTCACAGTACTGTCCAGTTTATTAGCAAGAAGTCATTCGGCCATACTGCCCTAAGTTAAAGAGACAAGTAAATCATCGTGAATGATTTCAATTAAGTTGTGAAATTAACTGATTTTTACATTTAAGTTATGCACATAATTGTAAACACATTCAACAGCAACATTCAATAATACTTAAAACATATTACTGAATACTATAAATAACAAAAAGTTTTTTATTTTAAAAAATTACACAGAAATTTTACTTTACAAAGAAATAATTACTTAAGGCAAAGCATTATTCAGCCATTCATTCATCACCAAGTGCAATTAGTGCAGTTCATGGTAATGGGGTAACTATTCAGACGGTCCTGGACACAAGGCAGAAACCAATCTAACAATAGTCATTTCAAATATATTTTTAAATTAGAACACAGCATATACGTACTGTACAAATACAATATAGCTCACATATAACAAATAACTCCACTCCTGCAATTTCTTCTTTAATTAATAAAATATGTATCTACTGAGCACAAAAAGCAATGTCCAAAAATGCTGCAATATCTGTTTCAGCCACAAGAGGGAACCAGAGTATTTGTTTCAAATCTATTTCACAGCATCTCATTATCATGTAAACACTTAAGAATGAAATGACTGCGACACAGCAGGATAATATCGTGCCTTTATGCAAAATAAAGATTTTTTTTTAAATGTAACATTCAAAACACAAATAAATATGTTCCTATATCTACATATGTACCTTAACAATATAATGTTTTATAATATCCTTCTTCTCCTTTACTTTACTTTGTAACTATATTAATTGTACCAAAAATATATATAAATACTTCAAAGTTATTTGTGAAGACACAATATAAAAATTAGTCTAGAATTACATTTTTGCCGCAATTTTCATAGTAGTGCAGCTGGTGTTTAAGTATTCTCACTAAATTTGGGTTTTTTGGGATCTCACACCACAACACAAAAACAACCATGCCATGCCAGCTGGTATCTCATGAAGGTTTTCTTTCTGGCATGCACTTGATGTTGTCATTATAGACATCAGCTTCCTGCTTCTCTAAATTAGACTGATGGAGGTGGTGCGATAGTTTGTGTTTCTACATCAACAGCCTAATATTGTCTGTAAAGATTTTTTTACATTCTCCCTACATTTGTTCAGGCTTTTCTCTGGATGCTCTGGTTTTCTTCCCATGTCCCAAAGATGATCATGTTAGATTAATTACGGCTTTATACTAGCCCATGAATGTGCCAGTGCAATAGACTCACTCTTTCTATAGATGGTGACAGCACAGGTTCCAGCTCCTTACAATCCTGAACTGAATTATGAGTGTTTGAAAACATTACATGATTCATGTCAAAGTTTGGTGGTCACATTGGTATAAGAGGAAAACAGTACACACAAGCATCAAATAGCTTATTGCAGAACAGATGATAACAAGCTGACATTGCCTGGATGGAAATAAACTTGATATGATAGAAAGCATATTTAAATGGAAACATTAATGTCATGCTGCATTTGCTGTACTGTTGTGTGCTTGAAAAAAGATTGCAATATAATAAAACCAGTATGAACTCAGGCGTACTATGACCCAGTAATGGAAAAAGACTGTCACAGAACATGAATGGATGAATGTCAAAAATCTTTTCATCACTATAAGGAAACTTTATCACACATTGAAGACCCGAGTGCATCTTTTGTAGGAGTAAGCAGGACTAAACTGCCCACGCACAAACCAAAGGGTGTAAATATTTTTATTTATATTAAAATATACTGTATCGATGTTTAGTATGGGACAATTATGAGCTCAGTTTGGTATTTTTCTCTGTTTGCTAAAAAGGTGAGCTAATTAGGTTAACATTAAGAACACACCATCACCAGCTAGTTGTTTTCCTACTGTAAACAAGCATCATTTTAATTGTGCATGTTAATCTCCTCCTTTAAGAATTTTGATTAAAGGATAGTTTAGACATGAAAAAATAAGGAGTAGGATTTCAAAATTTAGCAGTTGCTTTGATTTTGTTTTTGACTCGGCTAATGCATCACTTCTCAAAAATATTCCTAACTTGATGGCCTTCTAATGGTGTTAACTACAGGAAATGTCACAAGATTTCATTTTGGCTAAAACCTAAAAATAAAATATGATTAAGGTATTATAGCCTCATTATTGTCATGAGCAGAGTGAAATTCATACTTGCATATGCTAACCACCATACAACACATCACCATTCCCCAGCACCAGGATAAGCTAATGGCTAACTGGCTGCAATCCACAAAGTGGAGAGAGCAAACCAAATGAACAACTTCTTTAATAGGTTTGATCACCCTAACCTACTCTCACCTCGGAGTACTGCATCCTCCAACCATCCTTCTGCTGATATCAGCATAGGTGAGACATCCCCACCCACAATTACAGCAGCCCAGGTGAGCAGAGAGCTGAAAAGACTTTGTGCCAGCAAAGCAGCGGGTCCAGATGGTGTATTGCCACGATTGCTGAAGGCCTGTGCGTTGGAACTGGGGAGTCCTCTACAGCGCATCTTCAACCTGAGCCTGGAACAGGGGAGAGTCCCAAGGCTTTGGAAAACATCTTGTATCACTCCTGTCCCAAAGGTATCACGTCCTAGTGAGCTGAATGACTTCCGGCCTGTTGCTCTGACGTTCACATCTGATGAAGACCATGGAGCGGCTGCTGCTTCACCACCTGAGGCCACAGGTCCGTCACGCCCTCGACCCTCTGCAGTTCGCATACCAGGAGAAGGTGGGAGCGGAGGATGCCATCATCTATATGCTACACCGATCCCTCTCCCACCTGGACAGAGGCAGTGGTGTTGTAAGAATTATGATTTTGGACTTCTGTAGCGCCTTCATCACCATCCAACCTCTGCTCCTTAGAGACAAGCTGACTGAGATGGGAGTAGACTCACACCTGGTGGCTTGGATTGTGGACTATCTTACAGACAGACCTCAATATGTGCGTCTTGGGAACTGCAGGTCTGACATTAAGTTCAGCAATACAGGGGCGCCGCAGGGGACTGTACTTTCTCCGGTCCTGTTCAATCTATATACATCAGACTTCCAATATGACTCGGAGTCCTGCCACGTGCAAAAGTTCGCTGATGACACTGCTATCGTGGGCTGCATCAGGAGTGGGCAGGAGGAGGAGTACAGGAAGCTAATCAAAGACTTTGTTAAATGGTGCGACTCAAACCACTTACATCTTAACACCAGCAAAACCAAGGAGCTGGTGGTGGATTTTAGGAGGCCTAGGCCCCTCATGGACCCTGTGATCATCAGAGGTGACTGTGTGCAGACGTATAAATATCTGGGAGTGCAGCTGGATGACAAATTGGACTGGACTGCCAATACTGATGCTCTATGTAAGAAAGGTCAGAGCAGACTATACTTTCTGAGAAGGTTGGCATCCTTCAACATCTGCAGTAAGATGCTGCAGATGTTCTACCAGACGGTTGTGGCGAGTGCCTTCTTCTACGCGGTGGTGTGCTGGGGTAGCAGAATAAAGATGAAAGATGCCTCACGCCTGGACAAACTTGTTAAGAAGGCAGGCTCTATTGTAGGAGTAAAGTTGGACAGTTTAACATCTGTGGCAGAGCGACGGGCATTAAGCAAACTCCTGTCAATCATGAAGAATCCACTGCATCCACTTAACAGTGTCATCTCTAGGCAGAGGAGTAGCTTCAGTGACAGACTTTTGTCACTGTCCTGCTCCACTGACAGACTGAGGAGATCGTTCCTCCCCCACACTATGCGACTCCTCAATTTCACCCGGGGGAGTAAATGGTAACATTACTCAGTTATTGTCTGCTTTTTTTATTTTTATTTTTTTCATTTTTATTGCTATTTAATTTAATATTGTTTCTTTGTATCAGTATACTGCTGCTGGATTAGGTGAATTTCCCCTTGGGATTAATAAAGTATCTATCTATCTATCTATCTAATGGAGCTATCTGACCTTGAAACCACTGTCTGACTTCTTTACCTTTATAATTTTATTATGAAAAAAAAAACCTCCTCCTTCATATATCACCTTGCACAAATATCTATTGGGTACATGCACATTGAATGGGAAAAAGAAAGTAGAAATAATCACCTGTTTAATCACATAAATAAACCTTACTGTAGTAAGAGATATTAAAAGGTGCTTTATATGGACATGAAATAGAGGACGAATAATATTGTACAAGCTCTGAAGCAATCAATTTCTGTTAACTAGCAACTTCAATACTGATTGTAATGATTTATGTAAAGGGATGCTGAGAACAGTTATTAATACAGGAAACCCCCAGACTATAAACGTTGTCAGGGATGGAACTTTGTATGAAAGTGGAAACATGCGCTGAAAGTGTCCATTAATATAAATACCAGCAATAATGCATAATGCTTTATTACTTATTTCACAGAATGTTTCCAATTTATAAATAAAATGACAGTGACATCATATTACTATCATTTAAATCACATAACACAATTTAAACTAAAATGAATTATGGGTATGTTCAGTATATTATGTTGACTATATGCTTCATTATCCTACAGTTTACCATAATGACCAAGTACTGCATAGAAATGTAAAAGACTATGACGTCAAGAAAACCCAGTACTTACTGATGATCGATCCCTCAGCAGAGACAGGTTATCCTTGCTGAGGGAACACAGAATGTCACCTCCACCTCCTACAGGCAAATACTTCCTGAGATGGTACAGCTTGGATGTGTAGTTAGGACTCAGACAGCAGGTTCTGCCTCTACTCAGCTAAACAGACAGCTACCTGTCAAGTTGTTTACCTATGAAAGGCTTATTGCAAGGCAACTATTTACATTCGTTGAAATGTGCTGTCATTGCTGGGAGATCATGGGGTGTCACCTCTCCCTCCCACTGGCAAATACTTTCTAAGGCAGCATGCCTGTGATGTGGTTTTAGGACAATGGGGATCACATGCAGTAGGTTCCCATTAAACAACCAGCTACTGATAATTCTGCTTATAAGTTGAACTTACCACGCATCCTGCTGGCTACTTTTCAGTGACACGTATGCACTAGACTACAAGTACAGTATAAGTACAGTCCTGTTCATCACCATTAATGATGGGCGATATGTACTCATCCATGTTAAACCTATTTTACTTCTGTTAAAATAAAGAAAACAGAAGTTGCTAATTGAAAATTAATTGAAATTTACTTGAAAAGAAAAATTTGGGAATTTTATGCGCTTGCTTGTGACTGCAGAACTACTGTAAACTGAGATCACCAAAATCCATGTATGTAGGGTAAAATGCATAGCCTGTAGTCCTTTTGAATGTAGAGGTAATCTGGGCCCCTCAACAGTTCTGCTAAGCATATTGCATATTTCCACTAATATTTTTTTTCAAAGGAACAAACGTGTGCTGCTCAGAGGTCTAGATTGTGAGGTAAAGAAGCAGTAATTTAGTTCCAGTTCCAGTACTTCAACACTTGAAATTTCTGAGGCCCCTGCATGCCTGTCACTTATTCATATGGGACCTTTGGTGGAGCAGGTAAAAAGTGCCAGATGTGTAAATAATTCCTCACTGTGCTTTCTCCAAAAAAGCAAAACAACAAATCTGTAGCTTTAAAAGGGTCATCAGGTGATGAAGGTAACTCCTGACAGAAATCATGTTACACGGTTTTGGGGGGCACACAAATACCAGCTTGTTTGGTAATTGTGTGCTTTTTCAAACATGTCAGGTTTACAATTTGTATTTGCACAAGCAGGTACACTTCTTGGTTTGTTTCCTGCCTTGTGCCCTGTGTTGGCTGGAATTGGCTCCAGCAGACCCCTGTGACCCTGTAGTTAGGATATAGCGGGTTGGATAATGGGTGGATGGATGGTACACTTCTAGTGGGTTCTATTGCTTATTTTCAAAATGTCAAATACTGGTACCTGATTATTTAAGAACTCATTGACACTTTGCAAAGATTTAGGTGGGTGGAGGTGATTTAATTGTCTTCTAATGACATTGCCCCAAATAATCTGCCTATCGTTTTTCTGGCTATCAGCAACCTCCTTTTTTTAGTTTCATTCCTTCAAAGCTGCAATCTTTGTTACTTACCTGACAGTCCCCCAGTGAACCTCTGCTTCTTAGCTTAACTCTCAGCACCTTCTTGTGTTATCTTATTCTTCAGTAAAAAAAATTAAAATCTATCCATTTTTTAAATAAACGTTTTGCCATACAAAGTCATGCAGAGCTAGAGCCTATCCCAGTAGCTTTATAGGCAAAGCAGGAGTTAAACTGGGATATTGTGCCAGTTCAGCAGGGAAGATGCTCATACATAACAACAAGATTTATTTATATAGCACATTTTCATACAAATGAAGTAGCTCAAAGTGCTTTACATGATGAAGAAAGAGAAAAAAGGCAAAATAAATAAGAAAATAAAATTAGGGAACACGAATTAACATAGAATAAAAGTATGGCCTGATGGCCAGGGAGGATAGAAAAAAAAAACTCCAGATGGCTGGAGAGAAAAAAAATCTGCAGGGCTTCCTAGGCCATGAGACCACCCAGCCCCCTCTAGGCATTGTACCTAACATAAATGACCTCACAATCAGTCCTCATTGTATCCACAGTTCACATGGAAGAACTTGATGATGACGGTCATGTGGACTTCTGGCCATATACACACATCAACGCTCACTCATAGTGAATTACTTTATTGCTGTATATCATAACAACAGAATTCTTTTCCACACTTCTCATTATTTAAACAAAAATATAACACAAGGTGTACTTTCACAACCTACTTTGCAACAATTAAAAGGAATGGCTGAGCAAAGTAATGAACACAATGTATAGTATTCAGCAGTTTATTAGTTCTGACTTCATTGTTATTGTCAGTTAGGTCCAGGATTTGAGCATATGCTTACATTATGGTTATGAAATCTTATCCAATCAGCAAGTTCAAAAACAGCTAACTGTTCTTGACATCGATAATTACTACATTATTTCTAACAAATTTATACTCCAGTTTTTTACTGAAGCTACCACAACAACATGACTGATAGAGCAATGTAGGCTTACACTGACTCTACAATAAATAACTACTGCCCAGTCAGTGCTTGGTGCAATCTGATCTGATCCAGATAGATGTTTGGGAAATCGAAAAAATATATACAACTTCATGAAATTCTCACTGTTGTATGTATCCTTCTTCCCTAATGTCTGCAATGATCCTTTTATTGGTTGACATTCTAGGTCAAGCTAGGTGAGGTATAGGGTCTTATAGTTATACTGAAGCATGTGAAGCCTGGGCAAGTTTAGGTTCATAGGTTAAGCTAAAACATATATGTCATGGAGGTAACCATACTACAAATAAAAATACCATACATTCTCAGGAAGAATGTATATACTCCAAACTGACAACTGTTAGGAATATGAACTAGGCAGCTGGAGGCACATGGCCTCAAGCTAACTAATACACAACCAGGATAACTTAATAAGGCCGTTTCTCATTTTTAAACAGAAATTTTAATGATAAAAACACATTTAGAAAAAACACAAGCTTATTCCATAAATGTGTTTTCCTGATCTCACAGAGACAGCTATTTTTGCTGGGTATCAAAACATTTGATTTAATTTATACAATGAATTCCCAGAACACACTTTTTATAAAAAGTGTCTTTAAGTTATTGATATTACCAATTTCAAAGCCCATAAGAAATCCTGCACATAATTTCAATGATCAAATTCTAATGATTGAATTTGCAGAATAGCATGGTGACCAAAAGTGCACATGTACAAACTCTTGGAAGGCAATACTGGGCCCACTAACAGGAAACCACAAGTAGCGGAGGATCACAGACTCAGATTGGCTGAAGTATATGTTGTAACAAGTGTGGAACTGGCCCCGGACACAGACAAACGGACATCGTTTGTCTCACCCAACACACGTTTATTATATACAATATTTACAAGAAGTTTAGTGCACGTCCCAGTGCCTCCAGCACCGATCCCCCAAAGTCCAGGCCTAACAATCTCTGGTGCCTTTGTCCTGGCCGCCTCCACTCCACTCTGTCTCAGCTCCGTCCTCTTCCACCCGAATCTTGCCCCTGATTGAAGGGAGGCGGCCCCTTATATAGCAGCCAGGATGGGCTCCAGCTGCTACCCGGCAATCTTCTGCAGACACACCCCCGTGTGGCGGAAGTGCAGGCTGTGCACCCAGAAGCCCTCCAGGTGTCCCCAGTCTTCTTCCCCCCAGCACTTCCTGGTGTGGCGGAAGTGCTGAGGTCCAGGGTTCTTCAGGCACCGGGACGCCACCTGGCGGTGGCCACGGGCCCCTACAAGGTTGGGCTTCCAAGCCCCCTACCCATGGCCCCCAACACAACCAGGGCAGTCGCCCCCTCGTGGTCTGGAGGAGACACAAGCCCTCCTCCGGTCCTCCTGGGCGTCCCGGCTAGGCTCCACCCCCAGCCGCATGCGACTTAAGATACTATGCATTGTTTGATATTTCTCGGTGTTACAACATGATGTGTCATGTGTCTAGCTACTACGTACCTAGGGTCCATCACAGCACAGCACTTCGACACCCCTTCCGAGGCCATCGCGCCCCTCCGGTCTGCGTTGCTCTTGCCTCCATAGTCCCCGCCAGCCGGGGCACCATCCAGTCGTCAGTGGAGAGTCCTCCCGCGGAGCAGCCCGTTCCAGAAGGGCAGGTTCCCAATGGGGCAGGTCCTACTGCTCGTCGGGGCTTCGGTCCTGTAAAGAGACAAAAGAGAGGGCCAGAAGCACTGCCTGGACACCTGCACCGGGCGTCCCTCCAATCTCTGTTATGGCAGCGCTCTCGCTCGCTCGCTCTCCTCGCTCTGCGTGCAGCCTGCACTGGCACGTCCGCTGTTGGAGAATTGCGTACTTGCTGCCGGTCATTACTATCACGGCCGATTTCTGCGAATTCTCCCTCATGCTGTACAGGGAGGGCTGTACTCACCTTCCCCGCCGTGCTCTTCCGGCCAAAGGCTCCAGCGTCGCGCCGTTCCTCCGCAGCACACAGCGTCTCTGATGACGCGATCGCCGTCCCCCTCAGTTTCTCCAGCTCCACAGAGAGAGCATGTAGCACCTGCAACAAAGGTGACTCTACGGGCCGAAGGCACTCCTCCGGCTCACGCAGAGCCACCGGCAAGAACAAGGAGACAAGCGTCGGTGGGCTTACCTGTCCGTCAGCCGCACGCGTCATCTGCCTGCTGCAGGCCTCTCCCTCTGGCCCAATCGGGTCTCTCTCTGGCCCTGGACGGACATTCCTTGGTCCCGCCTCCAACCAATCATCAGCAAGCACACAAGACACCGCCCAATCCCGTGCCTGCCAGCGAGCGGGACTTCCAGTCTGAGGCCATTTTGGCTTTTTCCTTCCCACTGCGGCGGCATGCTGGCTCTTTGGGTTGCAGCATCTCCCTCTCAGCAGCTCTCCCAGCTGTTGCTGCGTCAACGAGGCGCCGTGGATCGACATGCGCCTGCCACAGACAAGGATCTGGGCAGCCCCTGCCTGTTGAACACAAAACACATGCGGCTTGCTAGCAAGCATGGACCTTACCAACCTATGGCCCCCAACACAACCAGGGCGGTCACCCCCTCGTGGTCTGGAGGAGGCACAAGCCCTCCTCCGGTCCTCCTGGGCGTCCCGGCTGGGCTCCACCCCCAGCCGCATGCGACACAAGATACTATGCATTGTTTGATATTTCTCGGGGTTACAACGTGATGTGTCAAGTTAATCTTGGCTTTTCAGTTTTGCATCATTTGCTGATCCCCTGGACCCCCTGTTTTCAATTCATTGATTTTATTATATAGCAATCTTTCATACCTGGCGCAACCATGAATTTTCAGTGACCTGGATGGCACTCTACCTATTGTTATTTTATAGGAACGTATATAGATAAAAAAAGGTATCTTTGACACTTCAAGATACTAAGGCTTACTAATACAAATTCATATGGCACAGACTTAAAAGGGAATTTGCATTTGTCATGTTTACCTTCATCCCCACTTACAATAAAATACAATAATGAAACATGGATACTTAAAAAACAACAAAAACATTAAATAAGCCAAAAATACACTTAAGCCAGAGTAATAATACCAGTTGGACAATATCAATCAACATTTTAAAACAGGAAAGTGATGAGATGTTTTTTTCTTGGTCTTCTTGGAGAAAACTAATGTTAAAATAAGGAAAAGGAAAGGGTTGCAGGAGGCTATATATTGTCTTGTTTTCTTTGAAGGTTTATTTAGATTGGGTAGATTCTTATTTGACATTTTGGTATGGTTCTTTGGCATTACTGGATTCCACAAAACACTGGAGATATATAAGCTGCTCTTGTAGCTTAGCCATGTAAGAAAAAAAAAATAATTGTTTAGCTTAGTGGTAGTGAGCTCCAGAGTCTGCTGACACAGTATAATAGTGTTTGGTGACTGCTTTTATTTCCTGAAAAGCCTGGTTTAATTTCCATGCCAGATATAACATATGGGAAAAATTTAATTTTTTTTTTACTCTGCAGGCGGGAAGTGTCTGTCTTTTTTTTTTTTTTTTTTTCTTTTTTGGATTTGCGTTGCTTTTGTAGATAATTTTGTATTTTAGTAGTGGAACCTTTGCACCCTTTGCTGTACTTATATTAACAGTATTTAATAACAAGTTAGAAAATGTAAACATAGCTTAACATTCAGATGTGTTCAGAAATCGAGTTAACTGATGTGAAAGTTTAAGCTTTCCACATTTTTAGTTGGTTCAACTAAGAGTAAGTTAACACATTTTCAAAAATAATAGCAAAAGTAGAATGTAATTACATATGTTAGAAGAGTATATTAAAAACATGCTTTGAAAAGCACTTTAAAAATTATGTAGTTAATGATGTAGCATAAATAGGCTTGTGATGGCTCAATAGCTTTCATTTGCAATAGATTCTAATTCAAGCAATATAAAAATGGAATCAATTCATGTATGTTAGTGGTGGGTGGTTTCTGACTAAAATCACTTTCAATATTACCCCAATAAAGAAGAAAAGCAACTGAAATAAGTTCTCCAACTAGCTATAAAAATTATTTAAAACTCAGCAATGTTTTAAAATGTTATAAATGAAAACTGATTTATTGTATAATGTGAATACTAAATTTGACAATTATCTTAAATATTTGAATTACAGTCTGAAGATACACAGAAGCAAAAGTGGCTCTTTGGGCATGGATGAACTGTAACCTAGAGTCTGTCTGTTGTACATTATACTGTACTACTAAGTAACTCAGAATGGTTAACTTTAATCTTGCCTTGTCCTTGACACTGGTGGCACAGTTAGCATCATTGATCACTGT
Organism: Polypterus senegalus; assembly: GCF_016835505.1. Taxonomy (NCBI): domain Eukaryota; kingdom Metazoa; phylum Chordata; class Cladistia; order Polypteriformes; family Polypteridae; genus Polypterus; species Polypterus senegalus. Next base: position 59,059,796 of record NC_053170.1, read on the forward strand.
AAAAATTGTATAACATGTATTTCTTGTTGCATGCCCCATCTTCTACCCACATATCAACTGCAGCTCCCATTTTAAAGCCATGGTAAGCCATGCTAGCTGAACCTTTCTTGTATAAGTATTTAGTTGCAGGTTAACAACATTATTTTTTACAGTAATAATCTGCATATAATATTAGTTTAGTCTTATATGTTTACATAACTGATTAACTCTTCCATTCACTTTCAGAAGTATCCTTTGTTTTTGTACTTTTATGATTAACATACCTAAAGCAGCAGGAGCAGCATGCTGCTCTGTGAGCTACTTGCCTGTGCACACCTTTTCTCTGACCCTTGAACTGGGGATCTGAGCAGCTATGAGACGATTTAAAGGTGAAAATGTACAAAATATACAAGTTACCCTGTCACCATTGCCAAAGCGAAATTGAAACAGTAAACATATTTGAACTTGCACAGAATCTGTCTCTGTTTGAAGACAGGCAAGTTTGCAGATTCTCCAATACTTTTCAGTGGCAGATTTTGAAATTTAAAAACTTTGTACAGGTCTGAAATACTGTATCTCAACAAAAACTGAACTCTCTTCACAAATTTCCTTGAAGTGTGTCCAATGTCAACAAAATCAGTTCATGGGAGCTGAGTTGTTTCATGTAGATAAACATGGCTATCACAATATGTGATTCTTATAATATATGTAAATGCACTTAAAAAAAGGATCAAAGGTTTTCAACATTAATGAAACTAAACTTTATGATACACTGGTTTTATTGAACTTTATATTGAACTTACATTTTATCGTTTGCCTAGATTAATGTGTGCTTGATGAATGTCTCTCTCTCTCTCTCTCTCTATTATAAAAAAATATCTTCAATCTTGGAAGGAGATGAGACGTGATTTTCTTGGAGAGACACTTACACATCCAGCAAGATGAATCTTTGTACCAAGTGATTTAACCATTCCTGGGGCTGGAAATAAAAGACAAAGAGTAGATGACAAAGTAGAACGTCGTAAAGAATTCAAAAACGCTGGCACGGTACACATGCAGAGCTGGTTACAGATAATGGAAGTACGGAAATTCGAAAGTCTCAAAAAAAAAGATACTAATGATTGCATTAGCACAAACAAGTGGAAATTATTACTCAGTGAAATAATGGAACAGTGAAAAGAGATCGAATATATTGTTCAGATTTAAACTTTAAATTAGAGACTTGTAGATCGTCTAATTTGTGTTGCCAGCGAGAATTAAAAGATTACAAAAATGATGGCGCCGTATGAAGTCTCGTGAGACAGAGACTTTTAACATGAGATCCTTTCAAGTCACACCACACTTACAACCTTTGAAAGCAAGTCCCACGAGACGATGACTTTTGCCATTAGATTCTTTCAAGTCATGCCCTACTTACAACCATTTTCAAACAAGTCATCTAACCTCAGTCGTGTGAATGCTTTTGTCAGACACAGTTCCTGTGCTCTCAGCTCTTAGTCAAAAAAGTTGTTTTATTTATTAGAGAGAAAGGAACGATATTCACTCACAGGAATTGACACAATGTAAGTCCAACTAAATAAAAGTTAATTCTAAATATTGTTTTTACTAAAGTTTTAAAGTAAAAGTGAAAATAATGCATATGTAACAATTCCAATGAAAATAACAATCTTTTTAAATTGTGTGTCTGGTTAACCAAGCCTGTGGGTGGGCGAGCGAAGCAAGCAGGGGGCGGAGCCCCCTAGTATTTTATATTATACAACCCCAATTCCAATGAAGTTCGGACATTGTATAAAACGTAAATAAAAGCAGAATACAATGATTTGCAAATCCTTTTCAACCAATATTCAATTGAATACACTACGAAGACAAGATATCTAATGTTCAAACTGATAAACTTTATTGTTGTTTTGCAAATCTTCACTCATTTTGAATTTGATGCCTGCAACACGTTCCAAAAAAGGTGGGACAGGGGCAGCAAAAGACCACAGGTGAACAGGTTAATTGGAAGCAGGTGTTTGTCATAATTGGGTATAAAAGGAACATCTTCAAAAGGCTCAGTCATTCACAAGCAACGATGGGGCGAGGTTCGCCACTTTGTGAACAACTGCAAGGGCAAATAGTCCAGCATTTTAAGAGCAATGTTTCTCAACGTACAATTGCAAGGAATCTAGGGATTTCATCATCTACTGTTCATAATATCATCAAAAGATTAAGAGAATCTGGAGAAATCTCTGCACGTAAGCGGCAAGGCCGAATACCAACACTAGATGCCTGTGACCTTTGATCCCTCAAGCGGCACTGTATTAAAAACCAACATCATTCTGTTAAGGATATTACCACGTGGGCTCAGGAATAGTTCAGAAAACCATTGTCAGTTAACACAGTTCGTCGCTACATCTACAAGTGCAAGTTAAAACTCTACCATACAAACAGAAAGCCATATACTGTATCAACAACACCCAGAAACGCCGCCAGCTTCTCTGGGCCCGAGCTCATCTGAGATGGACTGACGCAAAGTGGAAAAGTGTGCTGTGGTCTGACGAGTCCACATTTAAAATTGTTTTTGAAAATCATGGATGTCGTGTCCTCCGGGCCAAAGAGGAAAAGGACCATCCGGATAGTTATTAGCGCAAAGTTCAAAAGCCAGCATCTGTGATGGTATGGGAGTGTGTTAGTGCCCATGGCATGGGTAACTTGTACATCTCTGAAGGCACCATTAATGCTGAAAGGTACATACATGTTTTGGAGCAACATATGCTGCCATCCAAGCGACATCTTTTTCAGGGACATCCCTGCTTATTTCAGCAGGACAATGCAAAGCCACATTCTGTATGTGTTACAACGTGGCTTCATAGTAAAAGAGTGCGGGTACTAGACTGGTCTGCCTGCAGTCCAGACCTGTCTCCCATTGAAAATGTGTGGTGCATTATGAAGCGCAAAATACAACAACGGAGACCCCGGTCTGTTGAGCAACTAAAGTTGTACAACAAGCAAGAATGGGAAAGAATTCCACCTACACAGCTTCAACAATTAGTGTCCTCAGTTCCCAAACACTTATTGAGTGTTTTTAAAAGGAAAGGTGATATAACACAGTGGTAAACGTGCCCCTGTCCCAGCTTTTTTGGAACGAGTTGCAGGCATCAAATTCAACATGAGTGAAGATTTGCAAAACAACAATAAAGTTTATCAGTTTGAACATTAAATATCTTGTCTTTGTAGTGTATTCAATTGAATATAGGTTGAAAAGGATTTGCAAATCATTGTATACTGTTTTTATTTATGTTTTACACAATGTCCCAACTTAGTAGTCTAAAGACAGAAATCTTTTGACAGTGATGAAGCACATCACACCAGGGAAGAATAATCCTTAATATCATGCTGATGATACATTTTGACACTCTCTTTGGTCTCTTCATTGTGGATGAAAGCAGTAACAGACACCCAGAAATGAATAGGTGCTAGTTAGTTGGTTCACTTATATTCCTGGCTGTCTGAATGTCTATAAGTATGACAATTAAGTCCTTCTCATAAAGAGAACATTCAATTTCAAACTTACTATTGTGTATTCAATAGTAACATTTTTACTTTCAATGTGTAACACTTTACATTAAATTGAATTTGCCACAAATTTGCCTAAGTTGGAATTCTATCCAGGTCCATCTGTAATTATTCATCTGATTCTAAATTATACTCCATTTCAGATAGTTTTGTATCATATGAAGACTTAACCAGCTTGTTATTTATATTCTTATCAAGATCATTTATGTATATGTAAAAAAGCAGCTCTGATTCATCTGGAACACCCCTTTAAGGCCAATTTGTACTTATCTATACAATGCACCTTGAACTCCCACTTTTTTAGATTGATCACAAGCCTCTTATGTGAGACCTTATTAAAATCCTTCAAAAAGTAAGGTAAATGATATCTTATGTGCCTGTGTAACCATATTTTGTGTTGCTTCCTAATAAAATTCCAGCCTATTTGTGAAATATGATCAAACCTATCTAAACCTATATGGACTGCTCACTAGCACACCTGTTCTTGCTATATGTTGCTTCTCTTTCTTTCCTTAATAATTACTCCCATTAATTTGCCTGTGATGTGTATTTAGCTAACCAGTGTATACTTTCCTGGATCAGCTGGATCACCTTTTTATATAATAGGATGACAATTGCTAACTTTGTGTCTGTCACTGAATTTCAGCTGTATTCAGTGATCATTAAAGAATACAATTCAAGCATGTATATTCTGCATGTACTCAATAACGTCCTTAAGCACTTGAGGACAAATATTATGTGCTCTCTGTGATTTGTTTGATTTCAGTTTTTTTAAACTCATCAGCGCTTCTCCCTCTACAATTTCCAGATCACTAAGTACCTTGTTAGTAGTCACTGTAACTGAAGGGAGGTCATCAACTTATTTACATATAAAACCTGTTCAAAGATAGGAATTTAGAGCATTTGTAATTTCACCATCTGAACTTTCATTTAGTTTGCCCTTATTGCTCCTAACACACTTCATATCCTACACGACTATTTGTTTACTACTAAAATACTGAAAAAAATCTCTTTGGATCATCTTCCACGATTTCTGCTATATTTATCTTCAAATACCTTTTAATTTTCCTAACATAATCTTTAAAAATGGCTTTCAAAAGACCTACATGTCAACCTGGGATACTGGATTTGTCTCACATGCATTGCACATCTGTTTTCTTTATTCAGAGCTAATTTTTAACCATTAAGGAGTTTCTTTAAATTCTTACTGCCTCTAAACTTTGGGAACTTGCTCTACATTACATGTAAAATACTTTTATACTTGCGTCATCGCTCCTCAACTACTGCCACACTTAAGGTACCCGTTTAAATTTTTTTGACTTTGACATATCAGATCAAAATTTAAATATCTAAAATTAATTAAAACAGTGCCAGCTTTTGATTAAGTGCTATGACATAAAACTGTAAATGTCATATATTGTGATCTCTATATCCTAATGACTTGCTCCCTTCCACCCCTGAATTCTGTCCAGATTATTTCAGAATAATAACTGTAGACAACCTTCTCCTCTTCTTTGTGTTTTGATATAGAATTATAAAATGTCACTGTTGTTTCTGCTATGATATTTCCCCATTACACCATCTTATATTTGTGTAATAGATGTTCTCCATTGCTATACTGTAATGTCTCACTTTGAAGTTGCTTTTTAACAATATTAAAGATGCTTAGAAGCCCTCTTCCCTAATGTTTTGTAGTCAAATCCAAATAGCCTCACTAAGATGTGTCCCATCATTTACTGTATTTAAAGGAGATATGATTTCCAGTTTCTCTTTAATATTAAGAATTAATCCCCGACCTTTTCAATTTTATCTGTCTTTCTTATATAATGTGCAATAACCATCCATGTTATATTTCTATAATTATGTGCAGCTACATACCATAAAATTAATTTGTTTCATTTCTGATACTTCATGCATTAAGGTAAGCAATTTTTAATGTTGTGCCTATTTTATTTTGGCTTTTAAACTTTGGGCTAATAATTAATTTCAATTTCACCTTGTATATTTGTATAAATACTATTGTGCACTTCAAGATTACCTTGTATATCTTCATTAAAACTTCCCTCTATTCACTTATGTGAAATCATAAGCTACATTCTCTATTTTAAACAATCCTAAACTAACTTACTCATGTTGTTGTTAGGTGCCATTGAGTTGATTCCGACACAAAATGACCCTACATACAGTCAGTCATTTTCCAACCCGCTATATCCTAACACAGGGTCATGGGGGTCTGCTGGAGCCAATCCCAGCCAACACAGGGCACAAGGCAGGAACAAATCCTGGGCAGGGCACCAGCCCACCGCAGACCCTACATACAACAGAATGAAAAACTGCCCAATCCTGCATCTTCCTCACAATTTTTGACAGTTTTCACCCCATTATTGCAACCACTATATCAATCCATTTTGTAGGGGTCTTCCTCTCCTCTTTTGCATTGTCCTTCCAGTCTACCAAGCATAATGTCATTTTCCAGAGAGTGATCCCTACTGACAACATGTCCAAAGTTCATGAGAGAGTTTCGAAATCCATGCCACTAAGGAGCATTCCTGTTGTACTTCCTTCAAAACAGATCTATTTGTTCTCCTGGCGGTCCATGGTATGTTCAGTATTCTTCACCTGCACCAAAACTCGAAGGCATCAATTCTTTGACGGTCTTCTTTATTCATTGTCCAGCTTTCACAATCACAAGAAATGATTGAAACCACCATGGCTTGGATCAGACGCACATTAATCCCGAAGGGGGTATCTTTGCTTTAAACATTTTGAAGAGATCTTTTATTGCAGATTTTCCCAACCTACTCGTACGCCTCCCCAGTAAACTGGTACCCAAATGGTTTAGGTATAACTCCCTATGAAGAGTCAGGTCCCTTCTGTTCCATAAAAAAAAACTGCCACATAAAACTACTGTACACCCCTCTATACTTCACCAAGATTAACTGGATTGGCATACAGAACAGACCAAATTTCAGAGAAGACCACACTGTCAGTAATGTTCCTCATAACATTGTAACTTGTGGTGCAATCTTAGTGTTCTCCCCAGATCCTCCCTTCATATCTGCCCCTGTAAGGTCTGCAATATCCTCATACTTGTGATATTTGAATTCAAAGCAAAATTTGTTCCAGCCTTGACAGGGAAAATGAAAGAATTTGTTGGTTGAACTTTAAGTCAAATTTTAGGGTACGTTTAAGGTATTTTGGGTAATTTAGGAGGTAAAATTATGCAAATTATTGTGAGCTCTACTTTTTGATTTTATGATCCAGTGTACATGTAACTTTTACCTTTTATATTTTAATGGAGTCCATATTTATTTACATGCACATAATAAACAATATTTTTCTGCTCTGCAGGTAATTTAAGATATAGAATTTAAACACATAATTTTCCGCTGTTTTTCTTTGTCTTAGGTGTGCCACCTCAAATACCAATGGAAATCAAAGGAGAACCAGGCCCACAGGGAAAGCCTGGACCAAGAGGCCCTCCAGGGCCAACAGGAATGCCAGGAAAACCAGGAGTTGGAAAACCAGGTCCTCCAGGACAACAGGGTCCTCAAGGACCATCGGGATTTTCTGGAATTGGAAAACCTGGACTTCCTGGTCTCCCTGGAAAAGTGGGGGCAAAGGGCCTTCCTGGAACAAAAGGAGAAATAGGTGTTAGAGGTGAACCAGGGCCCAGAGGTCAACCAGGACAACAAGGACTTCCAGGACCATCTGGTTTATCCATGAATGGAAAACCTGGTCTTCCGGGAGTTAAAGGCTCCCCAGGAATTAGAGGAGAGCCAGGACAAAAAGGAGAACAAGGTCTCCCTGGAGAACATGGAATAAAAGGTGAGAATGGAAATGGGAAGCCAGGTTTACCAGGTTTGAGAGGTCCAGAAGGCCATGCTGGTCCACCAGGACCTCCAGGAGTACCAGGACTAGGAAAACCTGGACTAGATGGAATTCCAGGGGCAGTTGGACCAAAAGGAGAACAAGGCCCACCTGGAGAACATGGGTTAACAGGAGAAACTGGGCCTCAAGGACCACAGGGGCTTCATGGGTTAGATGGTGTTGGAAAACCGGGTTTAGATGGCCTTCCTGGAATACCTGGTTCACAGGGGCCTAAAGGAGAACCAGGGATCAAAGGTCCCCCGGGTTTTCCAGGTGCTCCTGGCTATGGCAAACCAGGACTTAATGGCTTTAAAGGTGACAGAGGGTCTCCTGGACTGCCAGGACTCCCAGGAGATAAAGGTGAACCAGGCATGGATGGACAGCCTGGAGAGACAGGTCAAGTGGGTGAACAAGGTCTACCAGGAATTCCAGGCCCCATGGGTCTCCCAGGAAAGCATGGGTTACCTGGTCAGAAAGGAGAGGAAGGGCCAAGTGGGTCACCAGGGTCATCAGGGATTCGTGGAGATCAAGGCCCCAGTGGACTTCCAGGAAAGCCTGGGCTTATAGGAGAACGAGGTCTGCCAGGACCTCAAGGTCCAACTGGACAAATTGGGCCAAAAGGAGAACCTGGTCATATTGGTTTACCAGGGTCTTCTGGATTATCTGGTGCACCTGGGACCAAAGGAGAACCTGGACTAGTTGGTTCCCCAGGACCTCGTGGCCTTTCAGGGATCCCCGGTCTTCAAGGTTCTGCAGGGCCAATAGGCCCTCAGGGAATACCAGGAATAAAGGGTGAACCTGGCCTTCCTGGACTTCCAGGAGAGGGTAAAGTTGGGGAACCTGGAGCTCCAGGACTAATGGGACCTCCTGGGAAACCAGGCATATCAGGTGTGAATGGCCCACCTGGACAACCAGGCCCTCCAGGTCCTCCTGGACCACCAGGAGTCTTTATTAATGGAGAAGAAAATGGAGTAGCAGGGCTTCACCTACCGGGAACAGTAGAAGGGGCTACTGTGACGGGAAATGGAAAGCCAGGAAAGCCATCATTTGGTCTAGGTGAGCTCTCTGCTCAGGTGCTGCCAGCCTTCACTGCCATTTTATCAACTCCTTTCCCACCTTCAGGAATGCCCATAAAATTTGATAGGACTTTGTACAATGGTCATAATGCATATAACCCTTCTACAGGTGTATTCACTAGCCCTATTACCGGAGTCTACTACTTCTCTTACCACGTCCATGTAAAGGGAACAAATGTCTGGGTAGCTCTCTACAAAAACAATGTTCCAGCCACTTATACCTATGACGAATACAAAAAAGGCTACATGGACCAGGCTTCCGGAAGTGCTGTTCTTGAGTTAAAAGAGAATGATCAGGTGTGGGTACAGATGCCTTCGGATCAAGCCAATGGCTTGTACTCTACAGAGTACATTCACTCATCGTTTTCAGGGTTTCTCCTGTGTCCAACATAACAGTTTACTGACCAGGCATGAAGTTCAAGCCATATATAGAGAATGAAAAAATACGGCAAAACTATGTGAAAAGAAAGGTGTGAGTAGTAAAGGAAGTCCATACTTCTTTCTAATGGCAGACACTGCCATTTTGTGGCTGGTATTTTGTCTTTATTTTTGTATTTTTATTATGATATTTTATTTTGAGTTTGATTGTTTGTTAAGCAAGTACATTTTTGTTTGTATTTTTTACTTTTTAATGTATTTTTTACAACCAAACTAAACATCAATATCTATGTGACCAATATTACTATTACCATGGTGACTGCATAGTATTATTACAGATTCAGTGTACAAACAAGTTTCAATATACTGGAGACTGTAAGTCTATACAGAGTCATGTTACATCTTTGTAGTGTGGTTTCATCATAACATTTACTTCAGCATAACATTCTTTTGAAATGTATAATTTCTTAATTTTGTATTTCATTATAATACTATAAAAATTCAAGACTTTTCAGTTAAATGGTTGCAAAATGCAATGGCTACATTAAAGGATGGTTGGTGTAGACTGAAATTATTATTTATCTTGCTAAAAGGGATGCAGCAAGATGTGAAAATAAGGATTTTATTTATGAGAGGAGAAATTAAAATCACTATCAACATAAAATTGTACTGAGAAAGAGCAAATGGGGCGTTTTTAGGAAAACTGTTATACGATATTGCTGTGGCTGTAAACAGAACACATTTTACAGAGTAAATGCATAGTTTATTCTGACTTAATTTCAATAAAATAAATACCATACATTATATTTAAATCTAAAACTCTGAAGTTTGTCTGAAGCAATTTCAGTAGCATCATCAAACAAGGGTTAATAAATTTAAATGGAGCTGTACAAGTAAGAATATTAATAACACCCCTTCTTGGGATGATTTCTGCCATTGTGCCCAGCTGTCCTGGAATAGGAACCCAGCTCTAAACTAGGGTTAAACAGGCTTAAAGAATGGAAAAAAATAACTAACGCATTTGCATTCAGAATTTTTGCAGATCTGTGGAATTTTCACTTTGAAAGAAAGGTGATGGTTAAGTTCCTAAAATCCGCCTCCTTTAGCTGTTATTTGGATTTCAGTTGCACACGTTAGACACATATTTCAAAAAATAAAATCTGCTTCAATTAGCAATATAAGGCACAGATCAAAATAACTGCTTAAAATAATTATTTCAAGGTAAGCACACTAGGGTGAGATGAAATAACGACTACAAGGCTGGTAACTAACATATCATACAGTGACTGCAAAGTAGCTACACTTGATTAAAGCAACATACTGTGACAAAGTTCCCAATCCCACTTGATTACAGTGACATTTTAACTTATCATATGGAATTTTGAAGAAGGTTTTGCTTCAAAGGACTGTTATATTCTGATCATTTGATGAAAAATAAGACTTTTTTACATGTAACTTTAATAAAAACTTAAATTAACTGTTTTAGTACTTTTATCAATAGGCAGTACTTTATTTCCTGTGTTCTTGTTTTTTAAAACAGGACCATTTATTCACTTAGACAATCTTATTTATGATGTATGTGCCAATGGCTGAATCATGAGTCTTTGTGCATTTAATACAACAGAAATATGTTATACCCTAAAATCTGGTAGTTTCTGTATTCCACAATAACATGTTAAAACATGTGTTTCCCTTTTTCATTTCTCATAAAAGTATGGCAGAGAATGACAATACCTTTATGATTTCACATTTAATCTTAAAAAAAATACAACATCTTTTCTGATATTCAATCTTCTCTGCCAAATTTCCTTCATGAAATGTAATCACACCTTATTTCCAATATGATGAAACTCTTGGCTCAAAAAACAACTCTGATTTTAAGAGTCAGTGAAATCACTAAAATTTATGCACACAACTATTGTCTTATAGTAAGCCTAATTAGATAAGCAGAAAACCATGTACTCTGCTCTAATTCACTCATTCAATTACAAATTCTGACAATTCCAAAACTGAACGAGACAGTTTCTCTAAATATGAATTTACTGCCTTTCATTTTGCATAATAAGACAAGTAAACAATCAACATTTTGCTTCCCTGAAGTCAGCACATAATGACTTTTCTGATGTTTATATTGTCTTCTAACTTTTTTTGCATTAATAACAATCTCATGGAAAAAGGTTTACCTGTGGGTCACCACTTAAATAATGAATTAAGAGTTACTGGGACTGATATGGTACAAAATATGTGCCAAACATGTTCTAATAAATGTTGTTAAACTTTCATGTAAGCACCCAGTGCATCAAAATTCAAACTTGAATATTTGTTTTTCTGATTAAAGCCAACCTTAAAAGCACATAAAAATGAAAATGCCTGGATAGTGATTCCATATGTCTTTTGGTTGTCAACACAGCTGAAGCTGTGCATCACTACTGACACCTGACAGGAAAGTTTATCTTTTACCACACCTATATAATACTTCATTACAGGTGTCTGGGAAGAGATCATCTATCAGTGTATGCAGTGCACTACAGACAGTGAAAAAGGATGTGCAAAAGTAAGACTTAAATGTAGTTGATCCTATCATATCTGAATCAGTAGATTTTGTTTAGTGGTAATACATGAACATGCTCAGCTGCTTACAGTGGCTAGGAGCAGATATTTCAGAATCTTTTTTAGCCAAAACACAGACCAATATTGGTCTAACCAAAATGGAAAATAGCTCAGTATAAAGTGAATTGCAAATGAGTAATTGTCTCCAGCATCAGAAAAGTTTCCGCTTCTCTTGATAAGCATTCTAAAGGCAAATAAATGTTTTTGAACATAAAACTAAAATCTAAACGAGAGAAAACTCTCCGAAACCACAAAAGCAGATTATATTGGGTGTAAATGTTGGATTGGCATGGCATCAGTTACAAGTCTTTATACTCACAATTCACAAGAGTATGGACTTTGTGGAGACTGTCATGATTATTTTTCACCTGTGCTTTGTGGCTCAATCTGGAATATACCATGAATAACCAATGAAGACACCGTGGGTCTGGTCTGGTCTTCTTTTGATACAAGACTCTTCTTCAATTGAGGAGACAATATAAGCAAGTGATATTTTTCTTGGGATGCTGCGAATAAAATTTGCATTAAAACCATGTGTGCGTTAAAAACCTATTGACTGCTTTTACAATGTCATTTAACTATATCATTTCTTGAGTTCCAAGCTCATTTTCATTTTGCCTGAGCTTGCACTTAGAAATAAATCACTACACTTAACATGTAACTGATCATTTGTTATTTAATGAATCTCAGTGTTCTGCAATGTTATATTTTATTTCTTTTTTCTGCTACAATTACACAGTTCAATTGCTTCTAATGTTTTGTTTTTATATTGTTACCTTTGACTGTGATAACGTTTTAAAAGTATTTATTTTTACACATAACTACATGGCAACTCACCCTTTCTCACTACTAAGAAAGAAAAATGTTTGCCATTTATTGACTTAAAAATAAACAATATAAGCAGTAGAAAATAAGTTTTAATACAAAATTAATGTCCTGTAGTATATGTGGAGGAGTCAATCTTTTTCTCTTTTAATTCCGATCAAAGAACATAAAAAAACAGTGAGTACAAAAGCATATTTTGTGTGCTGGCAATAATAAAATACTATTTGGAAAGTGTTCCAAGTGATACAGCATAGAACATGGGTGTCTCTTTGATCTAAACAATCTAATGATCTACTGGACAACAAAATCTCAAAAACTAAGGAAAAACAACAAATGGCTATCTCTGATAGAAAAATGGAAAAGCTTCTTCACATATGATGTTTTTTATAACTTCCAATTTCTTTCTAGAAAAGAAAACAAATTTAGAATTACTAAATATTCAGCATGTATAAACTTTATCTGTCTCTGTTAAGCTTTTGTAGAGTGTAGATTAATTACATTTTCCATACAATGCTCTTGGAAACTGTAAAACACACCCATTCATGATATGTAAGGTTTTGGCAAGTTTTTCCTTCTCTTTCTTCTTTAGTTTAAATATTGAATAGATATACAATTTACATTTTACCATTTACTTGGATTGCAAAATATCATAATGATATCATGCATGGAAGTATAATGGTTTGCTTTGCTGCAATTATTACATACACAGTACTTACAGAATTAAAGACTACTTAAAAGCAACATCTGAAAAATGTGCCTTATTAATTTTTTTTAATGGGGAAAGACTAAATGTGTAATAGATTTATAGTTGCACAGGGAAAAACTTCTGAGGGGAATTTTATTCACAGGACAACTAAAATTGTTAGAAGTTTGTCCATAGATTCATGGTAAAGTTTGTGTAACAAAGAAGAACTCAAGTTTTTGCTAGGTTGCTGGATCATTTAATTTTATGTATTTTCTTTAAAGTTTATGAAAATAACAGGATTTTGTAAATATTTACGACATGCACTCTCTGTAATAGGAATTGGTTTGAAAATGCACTCCTTTGTTTATTTGTGATTGAAACTGTAATGTTCTGTTAAAATTAAAACAACACTTGATTGTAATGATACAATATCAATAAAAACTTTCTACTACAAAAGTGGCTTGCTGTTAATATCATTTTTAAAATGTCACAGTAAGTAGAAAAGATTCTCTTTATCAACTTGATTTGTATAGCAGAGCTGCACTCAGGTCATTTAGAGCTGTAGAACAATAACATTTAATTATGATTTTAGGATGATAATGGAATTGGAATTAAACATTCCAATTAATTAATTACATTTCACATAGGTGAAATGATACAAAGATTTAGCTCCAGAAGACTGGGTTTGAATTCCATGGCTATCATTACCTGAATTTGCACATCTTAAAGACAACACAGGGAATGCTAATGCTGGCATTTTCAGTGAATGTGGGTCCATGTGTGTATGTCTCCTGAGAAGAACAGGTGTCCCATCCATTATTGATCCTTCCTTAAACCTAACAATAAGTCCAATGGTAAATGGCCTGTATTTGATATAGCGCCTACTAGAGTTCAAGAACCCCCCTAGGCGCTTCACAACACAACAGTCATTCACCCATTCACACACACATTCACACGCTGGTGATGATAAGCTACTTTGTAGCCACAGCTGCCCTGGGGCGCACTGACAGAGGCGAGGCTGCCAACCACTGGCGCCACCAATCCTTCCGACCACCACCAGCAGGCAAGGTAGGTTAAGTGTCTTGCCCAAGGACACAACAGCTGCATTCTCATGCCGGGAGCCAGGATCGAACCTGCGACCCTCCGATTGCTGGACAACCCGCTCTACCGACTGAGCTACTGCTGCCCTGCTGCCAATGTCTCATGGCTCTAAAATTGAATAAAACAACATAATGGATGTATACTTGGAAAAGGGCAGCACTGTAGCCTGACTGGTCTGAACAGAAAGACCACCATAACTTCTGAACTGCTGACCATCATTTTAAATAATAATTCTAGAACATCTTGTATGTACAGGTAATCTTCCCAAGAGTGACTCTGAAAATTTTTCATTTGGCTTCACATAACTCTGCTACCTAATAATTAATTAATCTAATAATTATAGGGAACTCCTCACATTGGGTTTGGTTTGAAATAGTTTTCTCCTTTTATTAATAACACAAATCTCTCTAATATATAAAAAATCCTGAGATGAGACAAGACTTTGGCCATGAGATCTTTTCAAGTCACGCCCTCCTCTCAACCATATTCAAGCATGCACACAGTCCTCTCACCTCTCATTCGTGTGAATGCTTTTGACAGACATAGTTCCTGCTCTCTCAGCTCTTAAAAATTTTAATGTTTTTCTTACTTTAAGTTCCCAATTAAAGAAGACATATTATGTCCACATATTATTGAAGAATTTCATCATGAAGGGCTATCAACAGAAGAAAAGAGTACACAGGCAATCCTAGCACCGAGAAACGATGAAGTCCAACGAATTAACACTAACATTGTCAATTGGTTACAAGGCAAATTGGTTAAATGCGTATCAATAGACTATGCTGAAACAGTTGTTAACTTATTAAAACGTTAACAGTTTCCCGTTAGAATAGCTTTTACAAAGACAATTAACAAATATATGTTTTATTTAATAGCAAGAAAGAAACAAAATTCAATCACGGGCAGTTATACATTTACAGTAAAAGTGTAAGTTTAAAAAGTATTTGCGTGTTAATTTCAAAGCCAAACAGAACAAATTCGTATTACGCAATGATTAACTCTAATGCAACCTCAAACATAATTTACTTTCAAATTATTACGTTTTACTATTTTTTAATATGGTTAATTACTCGCCGTAATGTAAAATAGTTAGTTTTGTTATGCACATGTAACAATTCCCATGAAAATAACAATCTGTTTAGTTTGTACATCCGCATCCCCATACGTGAGTGTCAGAGCCGCAAAGAGGCTACCGTGTAGCACAGGCCCGGGGGTTGGCGAGTGAAGTGAGCAGGGGGCAAAGCCGCCTAGTTGTCATTAAAGTAATGACAAAGTGGACAGGGATAAATTAGCCATTCAAATGAAATGGGAATTATTATCATTAATACAAAATGTTTGTCTTATAAGTAAGCTGTGGATTCACATGAGTGGTCAAATGAACAATTCAGCTCAGCATAATCTGGAATTTTATCTGTTACATGTGATCAAGCCCATATGTGATAAAATTAACCAGTAAAGTGACTACAAAGTATGATAAAGAAAAAATGCTACCCACAAACATGATTACAAAGTTACCGAAAAGTTACCCTAATCCTATACTGTAAGAGATATCACAGTTTTAAAAAGTACTTTGGTGAACAAAGCAGTTAATTTAGCACAAAGGGCCATCAATCAATCCTTAAAACTATAAAATTTGGTCTAGACTCTAGACTAACAGTGGTGCTTTGTTAGTGATCATCTCTAATTGATTATGTGTGTCAGAACGCAGACATATTCCTTAAAAAACAAAAGACCCTTTACTTATTCTCAGGATATGAAGGATACTACACAACTGAAGTTATGAATCACCTGCCTATAAGCAAACAGAACATGTCATACTGTCAGTTCATATAGCCATAAAAATGTCTTAATTATCAAAGTGACATAAATTCCTAGATAAACTACATTCTGATTCCACCCTGAACAAAGTCCCACTGAAGTCCTGAGGACAAAAAAAAGTATTTCTAAGCAAACCATGATCGATGTAGCCTTAATTGTTTCATTAACATTTACTTGTTTTTTTGTCTTCCTGGATAGTATTACTCTTTGGAATAATGCATCCTGTCAAGGAAAAAAGTACTTTCAATCAGTTTGCAAAAAGATTGCATTTTAGATAACATAATTACCATACCTTACAAAAAGTATTTTTCATCTGCTTCAATTGTCCTTCCTTTGTTTAGAATTAAAATCTCAGGATTGAAGTAAACCTTACCAAGGTGATTTGTGTTTATTTTTAAAAAATAAACAAACGTAAGATGACGTTAAACGATATAAGGATTTAAAATTTTTAAAAAATTATTAAGATTTGATAAACTACTTTGTAAACTTCACATTTCTAAGCCAATTAAACCAGCCAATCATACACTTTAGAAAACATATACCTATACTAACCTAAAGAAGAAGGGGACTTATCATTAATTTCTAAATTGAATTGAATATCTTTATTGCTATTGCTCACATACAACGAAATTGGATGCCAGCCTATCATAACAGCAAAAAATTATAACACTACAAAAACATATAAATATGAAGATTTAAAAGAGATTCTAAAAGTAGAAAAACAAAACAAACATCATATTACACAACAAGGCATTTTCCACATTCTGCTGGTATTTATTGCATAATTTGTTCCCTTTAAAGTTTCACCCTGTGTGCATCATTTTGTGCAGTCACGGCGTTTGGGTAAAAACTATTTTTTTGTCTATTTGTCTGTGTGTTTATTGTCTACAGGCATCTCCCCGAAAGTAGCAGTGCAAACACAGAGTGAGCGGGGTGGGACAGATCTTTAATTATGCTCTGGGCCTTTTTCAGACAGCAGGAAGTGTAAAGATCTTCCAAGGATGGGAGAGGCCATCTGATAATCTTCTGGGCAGCGGTGATGACCCTCTGGAGTGCCTTCCTCTCTGATGCAGTGCAGCTGGCAAACCAAACACAGATGCAATAACTCAATATATTATCTGTGCTGTACCTTCTTTAAAAGCTCTGTGGTGTTATTGCTTTAATTTAGGACCCTAGCACTTATATGGGGTTAAGAACAATCCAGAAAAACTTCACGTTGGAACGAAAGCTGAACTGAACAAGCCTGCAGCTCCACGTTTAAAATTAGTCTGGAGACCTTGTAGCTGGGAGGTGTGTGGAAGTAAGGGCTCACCCAGCTGAGGGGAGGATAAGGAAATAGGAGAGTAGCCAAGTGTGGTTAGTGGAGTTTACAAAGAATTTTAAATGGTTTAGAAAACGCATAATTGGCCCACTATTGCTCACAAAATGCAATATAGTGTATATATATATAAATATACATAGTGTTTATATATATATATATATATATATATATATGTATATATTGTGCGATAGGGGGCCCCTCTCCCTTGAACCCCTGTCCACGACTCCAGACACCAGGTAAAAGTCCTCAAGTTGACTTTATTTTCTTGCCACAGTGTACAAAGCACACTCTCCTCCACAATACTCATAAATCACCAATAAATCACAATAATATACAATAAACCAATCCTCCAGCTCCCAGACGCGTTGCCTCCCTTCCACCCAGCTCAGCTCATTGTCTGTGAGTTCCCAAAGTCCTTTTATACTCCCTGACCCGGAAGTGTTTCTGCCCAATAGTCCACAAGTCCTTTTTCCTTCCGGGTCAGGGTAAATAGTCCCTTTCTTCAACCCGAAGTCCCGCTCTTCCTGTGGCGAACCTCCGGGTCACAGGACCTGAAGAAGCCCTCGGTCCTCCCTGCAGCTCCCTCCTGTGGCCCCACGGCATCCAGCAGGGCTTTGCATAAAAACTCCAATGTCCATGATGCCCTGCTGGTCTTCTGGGGACCTCCATGCTGCAAGGAGGGCTCCACCTGGCTTGGGGTATTGGCGGGATAAATGGCCGGCCATCCATTACAATATATATATATATATATACACAGTGTATATATGTATAAATATATATGTTATATGCTTACCAAAGATGTCTATGGAACTGTTGAAGAAACATCAGAGTTCTCAAAGTAAACCAATGCAGACATAAGGAAAGCTTGCAAATTTATCATAAAACAACTTGATGCATGATAGGAACCCAGGAAAATGAATTCATACCAACACAGCGCCACCATTCCGTTTCTGCCTTACTGAGGCAATTTAATTTTTGGGTGTGTGGATATTCTACTTTAATATATCCTTCTTAAAGGCAACCAGCAACCCTGGGTGAACCTGGGAAACGGCAGTTAAACCAGCAGAGAGAGCCTGAAAGAGGTAAGAGTTTATTTAAGCAGAAGTGCATCACTGGTTAAAATATTTTTTCTTTTTTTGGGTGGTATAATAATATACTGCTCAAAAGAATTAAAGGAACACTTTTTAATCAGAGTATAGCATAAAGTCAATGAAACTTATGGGATATTGATTTGGTCAGTTAAGTAGCAGAGGGGGGTGTTAATCAGTTTCAGCTGCTGTGGTGTTAATGAAATTAACAACAGATGCGCTAGAGGGGCAACAATGAGATGACCCCCAAAACAGGAATGGTTTAACAGGTGGAGGCCACTGACATTTTTCCCTCTTCATCTTTTCTGACTGTTTCTTCACTAGTTTTGCATTTGGCTACAGTCAGTGTCACTACTGGTAGCATGAGGCGATACCTGGACCCTACAGAGGTTGCACAGGTAGTCCAACTTCTCCAGGATGGCACATCAATACGTGTCATTGCCAGAAGGTTTGCTGTGTCTCCCTGCACAGTCTGAAGGGCATGGAGGAGATTCTAGGAGACAAGCAGTTACTCTAGGAGAGCTGGAGAGGGCCATAGAAGGTCCATAACCCATCAGCAGGACCAGTACAGTGGAGGAAATAATTATTTGACCCCTCACTGATTTTGTAAGTTTGTCCAATGACAAAGAAATGAAAAGTCTCAGAACAGTATCATTTCAATGGTAGGTTTATTTCAACAGTGGCAGATTGCACATCAAAAGGAAAATCGAAAAAATAACTTTAAATAAAAGATAGAAATTGATTTGCATTTCATTGAGGGAAATAAGTTTTGAACCCTCTAACAAAAAGACTTAATACTTAGTGGAAAAACCCTTGTTTGCAAGCACAGAGGTCAAAGCGTTTCTTGTAATTGATGACCAAGTTTGCACATTTTAGGAGGAATGTTGGTCCACTCCTCTTTGCAGATCATCTCTAAATCCCTAAGGTTTGAGGCTGTCTCTGTGCTACTCTGAGCTTGAGCTCCCTCCATAGGTTTTCTATTGGATTAAGGTCCGAGACTGACTAGGCCACTCCATGACCTTAATGTGCTTCTTCTTGAGCCACTCCTTTGTTGCCTTTGCTGTATGTTTTGGGTCATTGTGTGCTGGAACACCCATCCACGACCCATTTTCAGTTTCCTGGCAGAGGGAAGGAGATTGTCGCTCAGGATTTCACGATACATGGCTCCGTCCATTTTCCCGTTAATGCGATTAAGTTGTCCTGTGCCCTTAGCAGAAAAACACCCCAAAGCAAAATGTTTCCACCCCCATGCTTGACGGTGGGGACGGTGTTTTGGGGGTCATAGGCAGCATTTTTCTTCCTCCAAACACAGCGAGTTGAGTTAATGCCAAAGAGCTCTATTTTGGTCTCATCAGACCACAGCACCTTCTCCCAGTCACTCTCTGAATCATTCAGGTGTTCATTGGCAAACTTCAGACGGCCTGCACATGTGCCTTCTTGAGCAGGGGACCTTGCGAGCCCTGCAGGATTTTAATCCATTGCGGTGTAATGTGTTTCCAATGGTTTTCTTGGTGACTGTGGTCCCTGCTAATTTGAGGTCATTAACTAACTCCTCCCGTGTAGTTCTAGGATTCCTTTTCACCTTTCTCAGAACCATTGACACCCCACGAGGTGAGATCTTGCGTGGAGCCCCAGAGCGAGGTCGATTGATGGTCATTTTGTGCTCCTTCCATTTTGAACAATCGCACCAACAGTTGTCACCTTCTCTCCCAGCTTCTTGCTAATGGTTTTGTAGCCCATTCCAGCCTTGTGCAGGTCTACAATTTTGTCTCTGACATCCTTGGACAGCTCTTTGGTCTTTCCCATGTTGTAGAGTGTGGAGTCTGCTTGATTGATTGATTCTGTGGACAGGTGTCCTTAATGAGGGTGACTGAGTAGAAGTGTCTAACCACTCTGTGGGAGCCAGAACTCTTAATGGTTGGTAGGGGTTCAAAAACTTATTTCCCTCAATGAAATGCAAATCAATTTCTATCTTTTATTTAAAGTTATTTTTCGATTTTCCTTTTGATGTGCAATCTGCCACTGTTGAAATAAACCTACCATTGAAATGATACTGTTCTGAGACTTTTCATTTCTTTGTCATTGGACAAACTTACAAAATCAGTGAGGGGTCAAATAATTATTTCCTCCACTGTATCTGCTCCTTTGAGCAAGGAGGAACAGGATGAGCACTGCCAGAGCCCTACAAAATGACCTCCAGCAAGCCACTGGTGTGAATGTCTCTGACCAAACAACCAGAAAGACTTCATGAGGGTGACCCAAGGGCCCCATGTCCTCTAATGGGCTCTGAGCTCACTGCCCAGCAGCATGCAGCTCGATTGGCATTCACCATAGAATACCAGAATTGGCAGATGCACCACTGGTGCCCTGTGCTTTTACAGATGAGAGCAGGTTCACCCTGAGCACGTGACAGAAGTGAAAGGGTCTGGAGAAGCCATGGAGAACATTATGCTGCCTGTAACATCATTCAGCATGAGCAGTTTGGTGGTGGGTTAATGATTGTCTGGGGAGGCATATCCATGGAGGGTCACACAGACCGCTACAGGCTTGACAAAGGCACCTTGGCTGCCATTAGGTATCAGGATGAAATCCTTGGACCCATTGTCAGACCCTATGCTGGTACAGTGGCTCCTGGTGCACGACAATTCCTGGCCTCATGTGGTGAGAGTATGCAGGCAGTACCTGGAAGATGAAGGAATTGATACCATTGACTGGCCACCACACTTTCCTGACCTAAATCCAATAGAACACCTCTGGGACATTATGTTTTGGTCCATCCAATGCCACCAGGTTGTACCTCAGACTGTCCAGGAGCTCAGTGATGCCCTGGTCCAGATCTGGGAGGAGATCCCCACAAAACAATCTGTCATCTCATTAGAAGCATGCACCGATGTTGTCAGGCATGTATACAAGAACACAGGGGCCATACAAGTTGCTGCAATTAAATTTTGGCAAAATGGACTAGCCTGCCACATCATTTTTTCACTCTGATTTTTGGGGCGTCTTTGAATTCAGGGCTCTATAGGTTGATCATTTTCATTTCCATCAAACGATGTGGCATCCTTTCGTTCCTAACACATTACCCAGTCTATATCAGTATAGATATCCAGGAGGATTTCTTTTTCCCATTGAGATCTGATGTGTTTTCAAAGTGTTCCTTTAATTTTTTGAGCAGTTTATATATATATATATATATCTATATATATATATATATATATATATATATATATATACACACACACACACACTAGCAAAATACCTGCGCTTCGCAGCGGCGAAGTACTGCCTTAAACTTTTTATTAAGAAGAAAAGTAAACCTTTTTAAACTTGAGGGAAAATATACCAATAATTATTTGTTAAGGATCTCTTTGTATACCACGTTGTCAGTTTAGCCCTCCGGTTGTAATATGACCAAGCTGTGCGCTGAGCTTACTCTTGAGCATGCAACGTACAGTTGGCCATGAGAAAAGTAATCTTGCCTCAAATGTCATAGCTTGGATTGCTGCTGTCATAATCAGTTTGAGTTTCATGGTTTGTTTCAATTGCATTATTATTTGCAGGACTTGTTGTGTTGAAGTGACATTCGGCATCTGTCAAGCATTGTAAGTATACAACTGGTTTCATCGATAACTTTGCATCCAGCTTTTGAGACTTTAAACATTCATAAACTTTAAAGTGTCCACTACTGAAATCGTTACCTGTGAATCTAAGATATTTAAGAGGCATTGGCGGTTGTCAAAAGGTGTAAAATATTTGGCCATTTCGGTACATTTGAAAGCGACAACCGAACAATTCAGTGGCAGCCATCAACTCACATGCAGAACCATAGGTGAAGGGCTTAAGCATTTCACTCTTATAGTGCTCCTGTGTAGTATAATTATCTCCTGTACCGTCATCAGTCCACACTTTGAACCAGTCCCAGTCATTTAATACTTAAGAAACAATGTTCCTCTGGATATCAAGAGTGAGCCTGATATGGCCGTGCAATATGTAACAAAGAGAATGGAAAAGGTAGGTGGTATCTCTGGGCATGGAAACCACTCGGTAAGTGATAGTTCTTTGATTGATAGTGATCATCTCGATAGACATAGTAATGGGGGTTGGAATGATAAAGGAAATGGGTACTTGAGCAACGTAAAGTGTAAAATACCTATACAATAACTATAATTGTAATAAACAAACAATAAAACAGAGGAGAAGCCGTGGATTAAACAAAAAGGCTTTAGTTATCAGTAGGGAGACGTGAATCCCGTGGCGAAGCAAGGAAGGGAATGTAGAGACTGGAGTGACGGACGGCCTTGTATAGGCAGGCAGCCAACAACGTGGGAGGCGTTGGGATGGGGGACCCAACGCAGCCTCACACGGTGACCGAGCTGCAGGCTATGGACGTAAGTAGAATTCAGTTAGCGTTGGGAACACGTGTACCAAATTTCTTGAAGATGGGCCAATAAGTAACAAAGACTGTTGAAAAGTTCAATATGGTGTCCGATAGTGGCATCATACCACCGAAATAAGTACGTATATTGGTTTTGGTTAGTGCAGGGAAGCCGCCTACCAAATTTCGAGAAGATGGGGCCATGAATAAGAAAGTCCAATATGGCGGACGTTGTTGATCGTTATGACCGTTACGCGTAGAATTTCGAAATGAAACCTGCTTAACTTTTGTAAGTAAGCTGTAAGGAATGAGCCTGCCAAATTTCAGCCTTCTACCTATACGGGAAGTTGGATAATTAGTGATGTTGGAAAATTCAATATGTCAGCTGACAGTGGCGTCATACCACCGAAATAAGTACATACATTGGTTTCGGTTAGAGTAGGGAAGCCACCTACCAAATTTCGTGAAGATGGGGTCAGCCTTTTACCTACACGGGAAGTTTGAAAGTTGGTGACGTTGGAAAGTTCAATATGGCGGCCGACAGTGGCGTCATACCATCGAAATAAGTAAGTACATCGGTTTCGGTTAGCGCAGGAAAGCCGCCTACCAAATTTCGTGAAGATGGGGCCATAAATAAGAAAGTTCGACATGGCGGACGTTGTCGACCGTTATCGACCGTTATGACCGTAATGTGTAGAATTTCGAAGTGAAACCTGCTTAACTTTTGTAAGTAAGCTGTAAGGAATAAGCCTGCCAAATTTCAGCTTTCTACCTACATGGGAAGTTGGAGAATTAGTGATGAGTCAGTCAGTCAGTGAGGGCTTTGCCTTTTATTATTATAGATATATATATATAGATATTATAGATATATATATATAGATATTATAGATATATATATATAGATATATATAGATATATATATATATATATAGATATATATATAGATATATATATATATATATATATATATATATATATATATATATATATATATATATATATCTCCATCCATCCATTTTCCAACCTGCTGAATCCGAACACAGGGTCACGGGGGTCTACTGGAAGCAATCCCAGCCAACACAGGGCACAAGGCAGGAACCAATCCCAGGCAGGGTGCCAACCCGCTGCAGTATATATATACTGTATGTGTATATATATATATATATATATATATATATATATATATATATATATATATATATATATATATATATATATATATATATATATATATATATATATATATATATATATATATATATACACAGTGGGATGCAAAAGTTATAAGTTGTATAAATCGTTGGTTGTTACGATAAAATATATCATAAACAGTAGGAGACACACACAGTGATATTTGAGAAGTGAAATGAAGTTTATTGGATTTACAGAAAGTGTGCAATAAGTGTTCAAACAGAATTAGGGCGAAACACATGCCGAGTACTGTTTGCATTATTTGACAGTAAAACTATTTCAACATATTCAATATACTGTATATATATCAGCGCTTTCCGATTCATTTTACCCTCGCACCCC